>NW_027650052.1:0-186044 GCF_965287045.1 Carcharhinus amblyrhynchos | reverse complement strand
AGAGACACTGAGACACTGAGACACTGAGAACACTGAGACACTGAGTCACTGAGACACTGAGAAACTGAGACAGCAGAGACACTGAGACACTGAGACTCTGAGACACAGAGACACTGAGACACTGAGACACTGAGACACAGAGACACTGAGACACAGAGACACAGAGACACTGAGACACTGAGACAATGAGACACTGAGAACACTGAGACACTGAGACACTGAGAAACTGAGACACTGAGACACAGAGACACTCAGACACTGAGACACAGAGACACTGAGACAAGGAGACACTGAGACTCAGACACAGAGACACTGAGACACTGAGACACTGAGACACTGAGACACTGAGACACATAGACACTGAGACACTGAGACAATGAGACACTGAGACACTGAGACACAGAGACACTGAGACACTGAGACACTGAGAAACTGAGACACTGAGACACAGAGACACTCAGACACTGAGACACAGAGACACTGAGACACAGAGACACTGAGACTCTGAGACACAGAGACACTGAGACACTGAGACAATGAGACACTGAGACACTGAGACACAGAGACACTGAGACTCTGAGACACTGAGAAACTGAGACACTGAGACGCAGAGACACTCAGACACTGAGACACAGAGACACAGAGACACTGAGACCTGAGACACAGAGACACTCAGACACTGAGACACAGAGACACTGAGACACTGAGACACAGAGACACTGAGACACAGAGACACTGAGACACTGAGACACAGAGACACTGAGAAACTGAGACACAGAGACACTGAGAAACTGAGACAATGAGACTCTGAGACACAGGGACACTGAGACATAGAGACACTGAGACTCTGAGACACTCAGACACTGAGACACTGAGACACAGAGACACTGAGAAAACAGAGACACTGAGACACTGAGACACTGAGACAATGAGACTCTGAAACACAGGGACACTGAGACACAGAGACACTGAGACTCTGAGACACTCAGACACTGAGACACAGAGACACGGAGACTCTGAGACACTGAGACACTGAGACTCTGAGACACAGAGACACTGAGACACTGTGACACTGAGACACAGAGACACTGAGACACTGAGTCACTGAGACACTGAGACACTGAGACACAGAGACACTGAGACACTGAGACACTGAGACACTGAGACTCTGAGACACAGAGACAATGAGACACTGAGACACTGAGACACAGAGACACTGAGACACAGAGACACTGAGACACTGAGACACTGTGACACTGAGACACAGAGACACTGAGAACAAGAGACACTGAGACTCTGAGACACAGAGACACTGAGACACTGAGACACAGAGACACTGAGACACTGAGACACTGAGACACAGAGACACTGGGACACTGAGACAAAGAGACACTGAGACACTGAGACAATGAGACACTGAGACACAGAGACGCTGAGACTCTGAGACACTGAGACACTGAGACACTCAGACACTGGACACTGAGACACAGAGACACAGAGACACTGAGACTCTGAGAAACAGAGACACTGAGACACTGAGACACTGAGACACAGAGACACTGAGACTCTGAGACACAGAGACACTGAGACAGAGAGACACTGAGACACAGAGACACTGAGACACTGATACACAGAGACTCTGAGACACTGAGACACAGAGACATGAGACACAGAGACACTGAGAAACTGAGACACTGAGACTCTGAGAGACAGAGACACTGAGAAACAGAGACACTGAGACACTGAGACACAGAGACACTGAGACACTGAGACACTGAGTCACTGAGACACTGAGAAACTGAGACACAGAGACACTGAGACACTGAGACACTGAGGCTCTGAGACACATAGACACTGAGACACTGAGACACTGAGACACAGAGACACTGAGACACTGAGACACTGAGACACTGAGACACAGAGACACTGAGACACAGAGACACTGAGACTCTGAGACACAGAGACACTGAGACACTGAGACACAGAGACACTGAGACACTGAGACACAGAGACACTGAGACACAGAGACACAGAGACACTGAGACACTGAGACACTGAGACTCTGAGACACTGAGACACTGAGACACAGAGACACTGAGACACTGAGACACAGAGACACTGAGACACTGAGACAATGAGACAATGAGACACTGAGACACAGAGACACTGAGACTCTGAGACACTGAGACACTGAGACACTCAGACACTGGGACACTGAGACACAGAGACACTGAGACTCTGAGACACAGAGACACTGAGACACTGAGACACTGAGACACGGAGACACTGAGACACAGAGACACTGAGACTCTGAGACACAGAGACACAGAGACACTGAGACACAGAGACACTGAGACACAGAGACACTGAGACACTGATACACAGAGACTCTGAGACACTGAGACACAGAGACACTGAGACACTGAGAGACAGAGACACTGAGACACTGAGACACAGAGACACTGAGACACTGAGACACTGAGTCACTGAGAAACTGAGACACAGAGACACTGAGACACTGAGACACAGAGACTCTGAGACACAGAGACACCTGAGACACTGAGATACAGAGACACTGAGACACTGAGACACTGAGACACAGAGACACTGAGACACTGAGACACTGAGTCACTGAGACACTGAGACACTGAGACACAGAGACACAGAGACACTGGAGACACTGAGACAATGAGACACTGAGACACTGAGACACAGAGGCACTGAGACACTGAGAAACTGAGACACTGAGACACAGAGACACTCAGACACTGAGACACTGAGACACTGAGACACAGAGACACTGAGACTCTGAGACACAGAGACACTGAGACACTGAGACACTGAGACACTGAGACAATGAGACACTGAGACACTGAGACACTGAGACTCTGAGACACTGAGACAATGAGACACTGAGACACTGAGACACAGAGACACTGAGACACTGAGAAACTGAGACACTGAGACACAGAGACACTCAGACACTGAGACACAGAGACACTGAGACACAGAGACACTGAGACTCTGAGACACAGAGACACTGAGACACTGAGACACAGAGACACTGAGTGACACTGAGACAATGAGACACTGAGACACTGAGACTCTGAGAACACAGAGACACTGAGACACTGAGACAATGAGACACAGAGACACTGAGACACAGAGACACTGAGACACTGAGACACAGAGACACTGAGACACTGAGACTCTGAGACACAGAGACACTGAGACACTGAGACACAGAGACACTGAGACACTGATACACAGAGACACTGAGACACTGAGACAATGAGACACTGAGACACTGAGACACAGAGAGACTGAGACTCTGAGACACTGAGACACTGAGACACTCAGACACTGGGACACTGAGACACTGAGACACAGAGACACTGAGACTGAGACACAGAGACACTGAGACACTGAGACACTGAGACACAGAGACACTGAGACACTGAGACACTGAGACACAGAGACACTGAGACACTGAGACACTGAGACAATGAGACACTGAGACACTGAGACACTGAGACTCTGAGACACAGAGACACTGAGACACTGAGACACTGAGACACTGAGACACAGAGACACAGAGACACTGAGACACTGAGACACAGAGACACTGAGACACTGAGACTCTGAGACACAGAGACACTGAGACACTGAGACACAGAGAAACTGAGAGACTGAGACACAGAGACACTGAGACACTGAGACAATGAGACACTGAGACACTGAGACACAGAGACACTGAGACTCTGAGACACTGAGACACTGAGACACTCAGACACTGGGACACTGAGACACTGAGACACTGAGACACTGAGACTCTGAGACACAGAGACACTGAGACACTGAGACACAGAAGACACTGAGACACTGAGACACAGAGACACAGAGACACTGAGACACTGAGACTCTGAGACACTGAGACACTGAGACACAGAGACACTGAGACACTGAGACACTGAGACACTGAGACAATGAGACAATGAGACACTGAGACACAGAGACACTGAGACTCTGAGACACTGAGACACTGAGACACTCAGACACTGGGACACTGAGACACTGAGACACAGAGACACTGAGACTCTGAGACACAGAGACACTGAGACACTGAGACACTGAGACACAGAGACACTGAGACACAGAGACACTGAGACTCTGAGACACAGAGACACAGAGACACTGAGACACTGAGACACTGAGACACTGAGACACTGATACACAGAGACTCTGAGACACTGAGACACAGAGACACTGAGACACTGAGAGACAGAGACACTGAGACAAATGAGACACAGAGACACTGAGACACTGAGACACTGAGTCACTGAGAAACGAGAAACGGAGACACAGAGACACTGAGACACTGAGACACAGAGACTCTGAGACACAGAGACACTGAGACACTGAGATACAGAGACACTGAGACACTGAGACACTGAGACACAGAGACACTGAGACACTGAGACACTGAGTCACTGAGACACTGAGACACTGAGACACTGAGACACAGAGACACTGAGACACTGAGACAATGAGACACTGAGACACTGAGACACAGAGACACTGAGACACTGAGAAACTGAGACACTGAGACACAGAGACACTCAGACACTGAGACACAGAGACACTGAGACACAGAGACACTGAGACTCTGAGACACAGAGACACTGAGACACTGAGACACAGAGACACTGAGACACTGAGACAATGAGACACTGAGACACTGAGACACTGAGACTCTGAGACACAGAGACACTGAGACACTGAGACAATGAGACACAGAGACACTGAGACACAGAGACACTGAGACACTGAGACACAGAGACACTGAGACACTGAGACTCTGAGACACAGAGACACTGAGACACTGAGACACAGAGACACTGAGACACTGAGACACAGAGACACTGAGACACTGAGACAATGAGACACTGAGACACTGAGACACAGAGAGACTGAGATCTGAGACACTGAGACACTGAGACACTCAGACACTGGGACACTGAGACACTGAGACACTGAGACACTGAGACACAGAGACACTGAGACACTGAGAAACTGAGACACTGAGACACAGAGACACTCAGACACTGAGACACAGAGACACTGAGACACAGAGACACTGAGACTCTGAGACACAGAGACACTGAGACACTGAGACACAGAGACACTGAGACACTGAGACACAGAGACACTGAGACACTGAGACTCTGAGACACAGAGACACTGAGACACTGAGACACAGAGAAACTGAGAGACTGAGACACAGAGACACTGAGACACTGAGACAATGAGACACTGAGACACTGAGACACCGAGACACTGACACTCTGAGACACTGAGACACTGAGACACTCAGACACTGGGACACTGAGACACTGAGACACTGAGACACTGAGACTCTGAGACACAGAGACACTGAGACACTGAGACACAGAGACACTGAGACACTGAGACACTGAGACACTGAGACACAGAAAACACTGAGACTCTGAGACACAGAGACACTGAGACACTGAGACACAGAGACACTGAGACACAGAGACACAGAGACACTGAGACACTGATACACAGAGACTCTGAGACACTGAGACACAGAGACACTGAGACACAGAGACACTGAGACACTGAGACACTGAGACTCTGAGAGACAGAGACACTGAGACACAGAGACACTGAGACACTGAGACAATGAGACACTGAGACACTGAGACACTGAGACTCTGAGACACTGAGACAATGAGACACTGAGACACTGAGACACAGAGACACTGAGACACTGAGAAACTGAGACACTGAGACACAGAGACACTCAGACACTGAGACACAGAGACACTGAGACACAGAGACACTGAGACTCTGAGACACAGAGACACTGAGACACTGAGACACAGAGACACTGAGACACTGAGACAATGAGACACTGAGACACTGAGACACTGAGACTCTGAGAACACAGAGACACTGAGACACTGAGACAATGAGACACAGAGACACTGAGACACAGAGACACTGAGACACTGAGACACAGAGACACTGAGACACTGAGACTCTGAGACACAGAGACACTGAGACACTGAGACACAGAGACACTGAGACACTGATACACAGAGACACTGAGACACTGAGACAATGAGACACTGAGACACTGAGACACAGAGAGACTGAGACTCTGAGACACTGAGACACTGAGACACTCAGACACTGGGACACTGAGACACTGAGACACAGAGACACTGAGACTGAGACACAGAGACACTGAGACACTGAGACACTGAGACACAGAGACACTGAGACACTGAGACACTGAGACACAGAGACACTGAGACACTGAGACACTGAGACAATGAGACACTGAGACACTGAGACACTGAGACTCTGAGACACAGAGACACTGAGACACTGAGACACAGAGACACAGAGACACTGAGACACAGAGACACTGAGACACTGAGACACTGAGACTCTGAGACACAGAGACACTGAGACACTGAGACACAGAGAAACTGAGAGACTGAGACACAGAGACACTGAGACACTGAGACAATGAGACACTGAGACACTGAGACACAGAGACACTGAGACTCTGAGACACTGAGACACTGAGACACTCAGACACTGGGACACTGAGACACTGAGACACTGAGACACTGAGACTCTGAGACACAGAGACACTGAGACACTGAGACACAGAGACACTGAGACACTGAGACACTGAGACACAGAGACACAGAGACACTGAGACACTGAGACTCTGAGACACTGAGACACTGAGACACAGAGACACTGAGACACTGAGACACTGAGACACTGAGACAATGAGACAATGAGACACTGAGACACAGAGACACTGAGACTCTGAGACACTGAGACACTGAGACACTCAGACACTGGGACACTGAGACACTGAGACACAGAGACACTGAGACTCTGAGACACAGAGACACTGAGACACTGAGACACTGAGACACAGAGACACTGAGACACAGAGACACTGAGACTCTGAGACACAGAGACACTGAGACACTGAGACACTGATACACAGAGACTCTGAGACACAGAGACACTGAGACACTGAGACACAGAGACACTGAGACACTGATACACAGAGACTCTGAGACACTGAGACACAGAGACACTGAGACACTGAGAGACAGAGACACTGAGACAATGAGACACAGAGACACTGAGACACTGAGACACTGAGACACTGAGTCACTGAGAAACGGAGAACACAGAGACACTGAGACACTGAGACACAGAGACTCTGAGACACAGAGACACTGAGACACTGAGATACAGAGACACTGAGACACTGAGACACTGAGACACTGAGACACTGAGTCACTGAGACACTGAGACACTGAGACACTGAGACACAGAGACACTGAGACACTGAGACAATGAGACACTGAGACACTGAGACACAGAGACACTGAGACACTGAGAAACTGAGACACTGAGACACAGAGACACTCAGACACTGAGACACAGAGACACTGAGACACAGAGACACTGAGACTCTGAGACACAGAGACACTGAGACACTGAGACACAGAGACACTGAGACACTGAGACAATGAGACACTGAGACACTGAGACTCTGAGACACAGAGACACTGAGACACTGAGACAATGAGACACAGAGACACTGAGACACAGAGACACTGAGACACTGAGACACAGAGACACTGAGACACTGAGACTCTGAGACACAGAGACACTGACACACTGAGACACAGAGACACTGAGACACTGAGACACAGAGACACTGAGACACTGAGACAATGAGACACTGAGACACTGAGACACAGAGAGACTGAGACTCTGAGACACTGAGACACTGAGACACTCAGACACTGGGACACTGAGACACTGAGACACAGAGACACTGAGACTGAGACACAGAGACACTGAGACACTGAGACACTGAGACACTGAGACACTGAGACACAGAGACACTGAGACACTGAGACACTGAGACAATGAGACACTGAGACACTGAGACACTGAGACTCTGAGACACAGAGACACTGAGACACTGAGACACTGAGACACTGAGACACAGAGACACAGAGACACTGAGACACTGAGACACAGAGACACTGAGACACTGAGACTCTGAGACACAGAGACACTGAGACACTGAGACACAGAGAAACTGAGAGACTGAGACACAGAGACACTGAGACACTGAGACAATGAGACACTGAGACACTGAGACACCGAGACACTGACACTCTGAGACACTGAGACACTGAGACACTCAGACACTGGGACACTGAGACACTGAGACACTGAGACACTGAGACTCTGAGACACCAGAGACACTGAGACACTGAGACACAGAGACACTGAGACACTGAGACACTGAGACACTGAGACACAGAAACACTGAGACTCTGAGACACAGAGACACTGAGACACTGAGACACAGAGACACTGAGACACAGAGACACAGAGACACTGAGACACTGATACACAGAGACTCTGAGACACTGAGACACAGAGACACTGAGACACAGAGACACTGAGACACTGAGACACTGAGACTCTGAGAGACAGAGACACTGAGACACAGAGACACTGAGACACTGAGACACAGAGACACTGAGACACTGAGACACTGAGACACTGAGTCACTGAGACACTGAGAAACTGAGACACAGAGACACTGAGACACTGAGACTCTGAGACACAGAGACACTGAGACACTGAGACACTGAGACACTGAGACACAGAGACACTGAGACACAGAGACACAGAGACACTGAGACACTGAGACAATGAGACACTGAGACACTGAGACACTGAGACACTGAGAAACTGAGACACTGAGACACAGAGACACTCAGACACTGAGACACAGAGACACTGAGACACAGAGACACTGAGACTCAGACACAGAGACACTGAGACACTGAGACACTGAGACACTGAGACACATAGACACTGAGACACTGAGACAATGAGACACTGAGACACTGAGACACAGAGACACTGAGACACTGAGACACTGAGAAACTGAGACACTGAGACACAGAGACACTCAGACACTGAGACACAGAGACACTGAGACACAGAGACACTGAGACTCTGAGACACAGAGACACTGAGACACTGAGACAATGAGACACTGAGACACTGAGACACAGAGACACTGAGACTCTGAGACACTGAGAAACTGAGACACTGAGGACGCAGAGACACTCAGACACTGAGACACAGAGACACTGAGACACAGAGACACTGAGACTCTGAGACACAGAGACACTCAGACACTGAGACACAGAGACACTGAGACACTGAGACACAGAGACACTGAGACACAGAGACACTGAGACACTGAGACACAGAGACACTGAGAAACTGAGACACAGAGACACTGAGAAACTGAGACAATGAGACTCTGAGACACAGGGACACTGAGACATAGAGGCACTGAGACTCTGAGACACTCAGACACTGAGACACTGAGACACAGAGACACTGAGAAACAGAGACACTGAGACACTGAGGACACTGAGACAATGAGACTCTGAAACACAGGGACACTGAGACACAGAGACATGAGACTCTGAGACACTCAGACAATGAGACACAGAGACACGGAGACTCTGAGACACTGAGACACTGAGACTCTGAGACACAGAGACACTGAGACACTGTGACACTGAGACACAGAGACACTGAGACACTGAGACACATAGACACTGAGACACTGAGTCACTGAGACACTGAGACACTGAGACACAGAGACACTGAGACACTGAGACACTGAGACTCTGAGACACAGAGACAATGAGACACTGAGACACTGAGACACAGAGACACTGAGACACAGAGACACTGAGACACTGAGACACTGTGACACTGAGACACAGAGACACTGAGACACAGAGACACTGAGACTCTGAGACACAGAGACACTGAGACACTGAGACACAGAGACACTGAGACACTGAGACACAGAGACACTGGGACACTGAGACACAGAGACACTGAGACACTGAGACAATGAGACACTGAGACACAGAGACGCTGAGACTCTGAGACACTGAGACACTGAGACACTCAGACACTGGGACACTGAGACACAGAGACACAGAGACACTGAGACTCTGAGACACAGAGACACTGAGACACTGAGACACTGAGACACTGAGACACAGAGACACTGAGACTCTGAGACACAGAGACACTGAGACACAGAGACACTGAGACACAGAGACACTGAGACACTGATACACAGAGACTCTGAGACACTGAGACACAGAGACACTGAGACACAGAGACACTGAGACACTGAGACACTGAGACTCTGAGAGACAGAGACACTGAGAAACAGAGACACTGAGACACTGAGACACAGAGACACTGAGACACTGAGACACTGAGTCACTGAAACACTGAGAAACTGAGACACAGAGACACTGAGACACTGAGACACTGAGGCTCTGAGACACATAGACACTGAGACACTGAGACACTGAGACACAGAGACACTGAGACACTGAGACACTGAGACACTGTGACACTGAGACACAGAGACACTGAGACACAGAGACACTGAGACTCTGAGACACAGAGACACTGAGACACTGAGACACAGAGACACTGAGACACTGAGACACAGAGACACTGAGACACAGAGACACAGAGACACTGAGACACTGAGACACTGAGACTCTGAGACACTGAGACACTGAGACACAGAGACACTGAGACACTGAGACACAGAGACACTGAGACACTGAGACAATGAGACAATGAGACACTGAGACACAGAGACACTGAGACTCTGAGACACTGAGACACTGAGACACTCAGACACTGGGACACTGAGACACAGAGACACTGAGACTCTGAGACACAGAGACACTGAGACACTGAGACACTGAGACACGGAGACACTGAGACACAGAGACACTGAGACTCTGAGACACAGAGACACAGAGACACTGAGACACAGAGACACTGAGACACTGATACACAGAGACTCTGAGACACTGAGACACTGAGACACAGAGACACTGAGACACTGAGAGACAGAGACACTGAGACACTGAGACACAGAGACACTGAGACACTGAGACACTGAGACACTGAGTCACTGAGAAACTGAGACACAGAGACACTGAGACACTGAGACACAGAGACTCTGAGACACAGAGACACTGAGACACTGAGATACAGAGACACTGAGACACTGAGACACTGAGACACAGAGACACTGAGACACTGAGACACTGAGTCACTGAGACACTGAGACACTGAGACACAGAGACACAGAGACACTGAGACACTGAGACAATGAGACACTGAGACACTGAGACACAGAGGCACTGAGACACTGAGAAACTGAGACACTGAGACACAGAGACACTCAGACACTGAGACACAGAGACACTGAGACACAGAGACACTGAGACTCTGAGACACAGAGACACTGAGACACTGAGACACTGAGACACTGAGACAATGAGACACTGAGACACTGAGACACTGAGACTCTGAGACACTGAGACAATGAGACACTGAGACACTGAGACACAGAGACACTGAGACACTGAGAAACTGAGACACTGAGACACAGAGACACTCAGACACTGAGACACAGAGACACTGAGACACAGAGACACTGAGACTCTGAGACACAGAGACACTGAGACACTGAGACACAGAGACACTGAGACACTGAGACAATGAGACACTGAGACACTGAGACACTGAGACTCTGAGAACACAGAGACACTGAGACACTGAGACAATGAGACACAGAGACACTGAGACACAGAGACACTGAGACACTGAGACACAGAGACACTGAGACACTGAGACTCTGAGACACAGAGACACTGAGACACTGAGACACAGAGACACTGAGACACTGATACACAGAGACACTGAGACACTGAGACAATGAGACACTGAGACACTGAGACACAGAGAGACTGAGACTCTGAGACACTGAGACACTGAGACACTCAGACACTGGGACACTGAGACACTGAGACACAGAGACACTGAGACTGAGACACAGAGACACTGAGACACTGAGACACTGAGACACAGAGACACTGAGACACTGAGACACTGAGACACAGAGACACTGAGACACTGAGACACTGAGACAATGAGACACTGAGACACTGAGACACTGAGACTCTGAGACACAGAGACACTGAGACACTGAGACACTGAGACACAGAGACACAGAGACACTGAGACACTGAGACACAGAGACACTGAGACACTGAGACTCTGAGACACAGAGACACTGAGACACTGAGACACAGAGAAACTGAGAGACTGAGACACAGAGACACTGAGACACTGAGACAATGAGACACTGAGACACTGAGACACAGAGACACTGAGACTCTGAGACACTGAGACACTGAGACACTCAGACACTGGGACACTGAGACACTGAGACACTGAGACACTGAGACTCTGAGACACAGAGACACTGAGACACTGAGACACAGAGACACTGAGACACTGAGACACTGAGACACAGAAACACTGAGACTCTGAGACACAGAGACACTGAGACACTGAGACACAGAGACACTGAGACACAGAGACACAGAGACACTGAGACACTGATACACAGAGACTCTGAGACACTGAGACACAGAGACACTGAGACACAGAGACACTGAGACACTGAGACTCTGAGAGACAGAGACACTGAGACACAGAGACACTGAGACACTGAGACACAGAGACACTGAGACACTGAGACACTGAGACACTGAGTCACTGAGACACTGAGAAACTGAGACACAGAGACACTGAGACACTGAGACTCTGAGACACAGAGACACTGAGACACTGAGACACTGAGACACAGAGACACTGAGACACAGAGACACAGAGACACTGAGACACTGAGACAATGAGACACTGAGACACTGAGACACTGAGACACTGAGACACAGAGACACTCAGACACTGAGACACAGAGACACTGAGACACAGAGACACTGAGACTCAGACACAGAGACACTGAGACACTGAGACACTGAGACACTGAGACACAGAGACACTGAGACACTGAGACAATGAGACACTGAGACACTGAGACACAGAGACACTGAGACACTGAGACACTGAGAAACTGAGACACTGAGACACAGAGACACTGAGACACAGAGACACTGAGACACAGAGACACTGAGACTCTGAGACACAGAGACACTGAGACACTGAGACAATGAGACACTGAGACACTGAGACACAGAGACACTGAGACTCTGAGACACTGAGAAACTGAGACACTGAGACGCAGAGACACTCAGACACTGAGACACAGAGACACTGAGACACAGAGACACTGAGACTCTGAGACACAGAGACACTCAGACACTGAGACACAGAGACACTGAGACACTGAGACATAGAGACACTGAGACACAGAGACACTGAGACACTGAGACACTGAGACACAGAGACACTGAGAAACTGAGACACAGAGACACTGAGAAACTGAGACAATGAGACTCTGAGACACAGGGACACTGAGACATAGAGACACTGAGACTCTGAGACACTCAGACACTGAGACACTGAGACACAGAGACACTGAGAAACAGAGACACTGAGACACTGAGACACTGAGACAATGAGACTCTGAAACACAGGGACACTGAGACACAGAGACACTGAGACTCTGAGACACTCAGACACTGAGACACAGAGACACGGAGACTCTGAGACACTGAGACACTAAGACACTGAGACTCTGAGACACAGAGACACTGAGACACTGTGACACTGAGACACAGAGACACTGAGACACTGAGACACAGAGACACTGAGACACTGAGTCACTGAGACACTGAGACACTGAGACACAGAGACACTGAGACACTGAGACACTGAGACACTGAGACTCTGAGACACAGAGACAATGAGACACTGAGACACTGAGACACAGAGACACTGAGACACAGAGACACTGAGACACTGAGACACTGTGACACTGAGACACAGAGACACTGAGACACAGAGACACTGAGACTCTGAGACACAGAGACACTGAGACACTGAGACACAGAGACACTGAGACACTGAGACACTGAGACACAGAGACACTGGGACACTGAGACACAGAGACACTGAGACACTGAGACAATGAGACACTGAGACACAGAGACGCTGAGACTCTGAGACACTGAGACACTGAGACACTCAGACACTGGGACACTGAGACACAGAGACACAGAGACACTGAGACTCTGAGACACAGAGACACTGAGACACTGAGACACTGAGACACAGAGACACTGAGACTCTGAGACACAGAGACACTGAGACACAGAGACACTGAGACACAGAGACACTGATACACAGAGACTCTGAGACACTGAGACACAGAGACACTGAGACACAGAGACACTGAGACTCTGAGAGACAGAGACACTGAGAAACAGAGACACTGAGACACTGAGACACAGAGACACTGAGACACTGAGACACTGAGTCACTGAGACACTGAGAAACTGAGACACAGAGACACTGAGACACTGAGACACTGAGGCTCTGAGACACATAGACACTGAGACACTGAGACACTGAGACACAGAGACAGTGAGATACTGAGACACTGAGACACTGAGACACAGAGACACTGAGACACAGAGACACTGAGACTCTGAGACACAGAGACACTGAGACACTGAGACACAGAGACACTGAGACACTGAGACACAGAGACACTGAGACACAGAGACACAGAGACACTGAGACACTGAGACACTGAGACTCTGAGACACTGAGACACTGAGACACAGAGACACTGAGACACTGAGACACAGAGACACTGAGACACTGAGACAATGAGACAATGAGACACTGAGACACAGAGACACTGAGACTCTGAGACACTGAGACACTGAGACACTCAGACACTGGGACACTGAGACACAGAGACACTGAGACTCTGAGACACAGAGACACTGAGACACTGAGACACTGAGACACGGAGACACTGAGACACAGAGACACTGAGACTCTGAGACACAGAGACACAGAGACACTGAGACACAGAGACACTGAGACACAGAGACACTGAGACACTGATACACAGAGACTCTGAGACACTGAGACACAGAGACACTGAGACACTGAGAGACAGAGACACTGAGACACTGAGACACAGAGACACTGAGACACTGAGACACTGAGACACTGAGTCACTGAGAAACTGAGACACAGAGACACTGAGACACTGAGACACAGAGACTCTGAGACACAGAGACACTGAGACACTGAGATACAGAGACACTGAGACACTGAGACACTGAGACACAGAGACACTGAGACACTGAGTCACTGAGACACTGAGACACAGAGACACAGAGACACTGAGACACTGAGACAATGAGACACTGAGACACTGAGACACAGAGGCACTGAGACACTGAGAAACTGAGACACTGAGACACAGAGACACTCAGACACTGAGACACAGAGACACTGAGACACAGAGACACTGAGACTCTGAGACACAGAGACACTGAGACACTGAGACACTGAGACACTGAGACAATGAGACACTGAGACACTGAGACACTGAGACTCTGAGACACAGAGACACTGAGACACTGAGACAATGAGACACAGAGACACTGAGACACAGAGACACAGAGACACTGAGACACTGAGACACAGAGACACTGAGACACTGAGACTCTGAGACACAGAGACACTGAGACACTGAGACACAGAGACACTGAGACACTGAGACACAGAGACACTGAGACACTGAGACAATGAGACACTGAGACACTGAGACACAGAGAGACTGAGACTCTGAGACACTGAGACACTGAGACACTCAGACACTGGGACACTGAGACACTGAGACACAGAGACACTGAGACTGAGACACAGAGACACTGAGACACTGAGACACTGAGACACAGAGACACTGAGACACTGAGACACTGAGACACTGAGACACTGAGTCACTGAGAAACTGAGACACAGAGACACTGAGACACTGAGACACAGAGACTCTGAGACACAGAGACACTGAGACACTGAGATACAGAGACACTGAGACACTGAGACACTGAGACACAGAGACACTGAGACACTGAGACACTGAGTCACTGAGACACTGAGACACTGAGACACTGAGACACAGAGACACTGAGACACTGAGACAATGAGACACTGAGACACTGAGACACAGAGACACTGAGACACTGAGAAACTGAGACACTGAGACACAGAGACACTCAGACACTGAGACACAGAGACACTGAGACACAGAGACACTGAGACTCTGAGACACAGAGACACTGAGACACTGAGACACAGAGACACTGAGACACTGAGACAATGAGACACTGAGACACTGAGACACTGAGACTCTGAGACACAGAGACACTGAGACACTGAGACAATGAGACACAGAGACACTGAGACACAGAGACACTGAGACACTGAGACACAGAGACACTGAGACACTGAGACTCTGAGACACAGAGACACTGAGACACTGAGACACAGAGACACTGAGACACTGAGACACTGAGACAATGAGACACTGAGACACTGAGACACAGAGAGACTGAGACTCTGAGACACTGAGACACTGAGACACTCAGACACTGGGACACTGAGACACTGAGACAGAGAGACACTGAGACTGAGACACAGAGACACTGAGACACTGAGACACTGAGACACAGAGACACTGAGACACTGAGACACAGAGACACTGAAACACTGAGACAATGAGACACTGAGACACTGAGACACTGAGACTCTGAGACACAGAGACACTGAGACACTGAGACACTGAGACACAGAGACACTGAGACACAGAGACACAGAGACACTGAGACACTGAGACACAGAGACACTGAGACACTGAGACTCTGAGACACAGAGACACTGAGACACTGAGACACAGAGAAACTGAGAGACTGAGACACAGAGACACTGAGACACTGAGACAATGAGACACTGAGACACTGAGACACAGAGACACTGAGACTCTGAGACACTGAGACACTGAGACACTCAGACACTGGGACACTGAGACACTGAGACACTGAGACACTGAGACTCTGAGACACAGAGACACAGAGACACTGAGACACTGAGACACAGAGACACTGAGACACTGAGACACTGAGACACAGAAACACTGAGACTCTGAGACACAGAGACACTGAGACACTGAGACACAGAGACACTGAGACACAGAGACACAGAGACACTGAGACACTGATACACAGAGACTCTGAGACACTGAGACACTCAGACACTGAGACACAGAGACACTGAGACACTGAGACACAGAGACACTGAGACACAGAGACACTGAGACACTGAGACAATGAGACACTGAGACACTGAGACACAGAGACACTGAGAAACTGAGACACAGAGACACTGAGAAACTGAGACAATGAGACTCTGAGACACAGGGACACTGAGACATAGAGACACTGAGACTCTGAGACACTCAGACACTGAGACACTGAGACACAGAGACACTGAGAAACAGAGACACTGAGACACTGAGACACTGAGACAATGAGACTCTGAAACACAGGGACACTGAGACACAGAGACACTGAGACTCTGAGACACTCAGACACTGAGACACAGAGACACGGAGACTCTGAGACACTGAGACACTGAGACTCTGAGACACAGAGACACTGAGACACTGTGACACTGAGACACAGAGACACTGAGACACTGAGACACAGAGACACTGAGACACTGAGTCACTGAGACACTGAGACACTGAGACACAGAGACACTGAGACACTGAGACACTGAGACTCTGAGACACAGAGACAATGAGACACTGAGACACTGAGACACAGAGACACTGAGACACAGAGACACTGAGACACTGTGACACTGAGACACAGAGACACTGAGACACAGAGACACTGAGACTCTGAGACACAGAGACACTGAGACACTGAGACACAGAGACACTGAGACACTGAGACACTGAACATAGAACATAGAACATAGAACATTACAGCGCAGAACAGGCCCTTCGGCCCACGATGTTGCGCCGACCAGTTACAAAAACAATGACCCACTAGCCTATACCAATCCCTTTTCGTCCATAAACCTATCCAGAGATCTCTTAAACGCCCCCAAACTAGACGCATCTACAACTGCAGCAGGCAGGGCATTCCAATCTCTCACCACCCGCTGGGTAAAGAACCTACCCCTGACATCCGTCCTGTAGCTACCCCCCCTTAATTTAAAGTCATGCCCCCTCGTGCTAGCTTTCTCCATCCGAGGAAAAAGGCTATCACTATCCACCCTATCTAAACCTCTAATCATCTTATATGTTTCAATAAGATCCCCTCTTAGCCGCCTTCTTCCCAACGAAAACAACCCTAGATCCCTCAGTCTCTCCTCATAGGACCTCCCCACCATACCAGGCAACATCCTAGTAAACCTCCTCTGCACCCTCTCCAACGCCTCCACATCCTTCTTGTAATGCGGGGACCAGAACTGCACACAGTACTCCAAGTGCGGCCGCACTAGAGTAGTGTACAGTTGCAACATTACACTGCGACTCCTAAATTCAATCCCCCTACCAATAAACGCCAAGACACCGTACGCCTTCTTGACAACCTTATCTACTTGATTCCCAACTTTCAGGGATCTATGTACACACACACCTAGATCCCTCTGTTCATCCACACTATTCAAAGTCCTCCCGTTAGCCCTATACTCGACACATCTGTTGCTCCTACCAAAGTGAATTACCTCACACTTCTCCGCATTAAATTCCATCCGCCACCTCTCGGCCCAGCTCTGCAACCTATCTAAGTCTCCCTGCAGACTATGACACCCTTCCTCACAATCTACCACAACTCCAACTTTGGTGTCATCAGCAAATTTACTAATCCACCCAACTATACCCTCATCCAGATCATTAATAAAAATTACAAACAACAGTGGCCCCAAAACAGATCCCTGAGGCACACCACTCGTAACTGCACTCCATGATGAATATTTACCATCCACCACCACCCTCTGTCTCCTATCTGATAGCCAATGCCACTGAGACACAGAGACACTGAGACACTGAGACAATGAGACACTGAGACACAGAGACACTGAGACTCTGAGACACTGAGACACTGAGACACTCAGACATTGGGACACTGAGACACAGAGACACAGAGACACTGAGACTCTGAGACACAGAGACACTGAGACGCTGAGACACTGAGACACTGAGACACAGAGACACTGAGACTCTGAGACACAGAGACACTGAGACACAGAGACACTGAGACACAGAGACACTGAGACACTGATACACAGAGACTCTGAGACACTGAGACACAGAGACACTGAGACACAGAGACACTGAGACACTGAGACACTGAGACTCTGAGAGACAGAGACACTGAGAAACAGAGACACTGAGACACTGAGACACAGAGACACTGAGACACTGAGACACTGAGTCACTGAGACACTGAGAAACTGAGACACAGAGACACTGAGACACTGAGACACTGAGACTCTGAGACACAGAGACACTGAGACACTGAGACACTGAGACACAGAGACACTGAGACACTGAGACACTGTGACACTGAGACACAGAGACACTGAGACACAGAGACACTGAGACACTGTGACACTGAGACACAGAGACACTGAGACACAGAGACACTGAGACTCTGAGACACAGAGACACTGAGACACTGAGACACAGAGACACTGAGACACTGAGACACAGAGACACTGAGACACAGAGACACAGAGACACTGAGACACTGAGACACTGAGACTCTGAGACACTGAGACACTGAGACACAGAAACACTGAGACACTGAGACACAGAGACACTGAGACACTGAGACAATGAGACAATGAGACACTGAGACACAGAGACACTGTGACTCTGAGACACTGAGACACTGAGACACTCAGACACTGGGACACTGAGACACTGAGACACAGAGACACTGAGACTCTGAGACACAGAGACACTGAGACACTGAGACACTGAGACACTGAGACACTGAGACTCTGAGACACAGAGACACAGAGACACTGAGACACAGAGACACTGAGACACAGAGACACTGAGACACTGAGACACTGATACACATAGACTCTGAGACACTGAGACACAGAGACACTGAGACACTGAGAGACAGAGACACTGAGACACTGAGACACAGAGACACTGAGACACTGAGACACTGAGACACTGAGTCACTGAGAAACTGAGACACAGAGACACTGAGACACTGAGACACAGAGACTCTGAGACACAGAGACACTGAGACACTGAGATACAGAGACACTGAGACACTGAGACACTGAGACACAGAGACACTGAGACACTGAGACACTGAGTCACTGAGACACTGAGACACTGAGACACAGAGACACAGAGACACTGAGACAATGAGACACTGAGACACTGAGACACAGAGGCACTGAGACACTGAGAAACTGAGACACTGAGACACAGAGACACTCAGACACTGAGACACAGAGACACTGAGACACAGAGACACTGAGACTCTGAGACACAGAGACACTGAGACACTGAGACACTGAGACACTGAGACACTGAGACAATGAGACACTGAGACACTGAGACACTGAGACTCTGAGACACAGAGACACTGAGACACTGAGACAATGAGACACAGAGACACTGAGACACAGAGACACTGAGACACTGAGACACAGAGACACTGAGACACTGAGACTCTGAGACACAGAGACACTGAGACACTGAGACACAGAGACACTGAGACACTGAGACACAGAGACACTGAGACACTGAGACAATGAGACACTGAGACACTGAGACACAGAGAGACTGAGACTCTGAGACACTGAGACACTGAGACACTCAGACACTGGGACACTGAGACACTGAGACACAGAGACACTGAGACTGAGACACAGAGACACTGAGACACTGAGACACTGAGACACAGAGACACTGAGACACTGAGACACAGAAACACTGAGACACTGAGACACAGAGACACTGAGACACTGAGACAATGAGACAATGAGACACTGAGACACAGAGACACTGAGACTCTGAGACACTGAGACACTGAGACACTCAGACACTGGGACACTGAGACACTGAGACACAGAGACACTGAGACTCTGAGACACAGAGACACTGAGACACTGAGACACTGAGACACAGAGACACTGTGACACAGAGACACTGAGACTCTGAGACACAGAGACACAGAGACACTGAGACACAGAGACACTGAGACACAGAGACACTGAGACACTGAGACACTGATACACATAGACTCTGAGACACTGAGACACAGAGACACTGAGACACTGAGAGACAGAGACACTGAGACACTGAGACACAGAGACACTGAGACACTGAGACACTGAGACACTGAGTCACTGAGAAACTGAGACACAGAGACACTGAGACACTGAGACACAGAGACTCTGAGACACAGAGACACTGAGACACTGAGATACAGAGACACTGAGACACTGAGACACTGAGACACAGAGACACTGAGACACTGAGACACTGAGTCACTGAGACACTGAGACACTGAGACACAGAGACACAGAGACACTGAGACACTGAGACAATGAGACACTGAGACACTGAGACACAGAGGCACTGAGACACTGAGAAACTGAGACACTGAGACACAGAGACACTCAGACACTGAGACACAGAGACACTGAGACACAGAGACACTGAGACTCTGAGACACAGAGACACTGAGACACTGAGACACTGAGACACTGAGACAATGAGACACTGAGACACTGAGACACTGAGACTCTGAGACACAGAGACACTGAGACACTGAGACAATGAGACACAGAGACACTGAGACACAGAGACACAGAGACACTGAGACACTGAGACACAGAGACACTGAGACACTGAGACTCTGAGACACAGAGACACTGAGACACTGAGACACAGAGACACTGAGACACTGAGACACTGAGACACTGAGTCACTGAGAAACTGAGACACAGAGACACTGAGACACTGAGACACAGAGACTCTGAGACACAGAGACACTGAGACACTGAGATACAGAGACACTGAGACACTGAGACACTGAGACACAGAGACACTGAGACACTGAGACACTGAGTCACTGAGACACTGAGACACTGAGACACAGAGACACTGAGACACTGAGACAATGAGACACTGAGACACTGAGACACAGAGGCACTGAGACACTGAGAAACTGAGACACTGAGACACAGAGACACTCAGACACTGAGACACAGAGACACTGAGACACAGAGACACTGAGACTCTGAGACACAGAGACACTGAGACACTGAGACACTGAGACAATGAGACACTGAGACACTGAGACACTGAGACTCTGAGACACAGAGACACTGAGACACTGAGACAATGAGACACAGAGACACTGAGACACAGAGACACAGAGACACTGAGACACAGAGACACTGAGACACTGAGACTCTGAGACACAGAGACACTGAGACACTGAGACACAGAGACACTGAGACACTGAGACACAGAGACACTGAGACACTGAGACAATGAGACACTGAGACACTGAGACACAGAGAGACTGAGACTCTGAGACACTGAGACACTGAGACACTCAGACACTGGGACACTGAGACACTGAGACACAGAGACACTGAGACTGAGACACAGAGACACTGAGACACTGAGACACAGAGACACTGAGACACTGAGACACTGAGACACAGAGACACTGAGACACTGAGACACTGAGACAATGAGACACTGAGACACTGAGACACTGAGACCCTGAGACACAGAGACACTGAGACACTGAGACACTGAGACACAGAGACACTGAGACACAGAGACACAGAGACACTGAGACACTGAGACACAGAGACACTGAGACACTGAGACTCTGAGACACAGAGACACTGAGACACTGAGACACAGAGAAACTGAGAGACTGAGACACAGAGACACTGAGACACTGAGACAATGAGACACTGAGACACTGAGACACAGAGACACTGAGACTCTGAGACACTGAGACACTGAGACACTCAGACACTGGGACACTGAGACACTGAGACACTGAGACACTGAGACTCTGAGACACAGAGACACTGAGACACTGAGACACAGAGACACTGAGACACTGAGACACTGAGACACTGAGACACAGAAACACTGAGACTCTGAGACACAGAGACACTGAGACACTGAGACACAGAGACACTGAGACACAGAGACACAGAGACACTGAGACACTGATACACAGAGACTCTGAGACACTGAGACACAGAGACACTGAGACACAGAGACACTGAGACACTGAGACACTGAGACTCTGAGAGACAGAGACACTGAGACACAGAGACACTGAGACACTGAGACACAGAGACACTGAGACACTGAGACACTGAGACACTGAGACACTGAGTCACTGAGACACTGAGAAACTGAGACACAGAGACACTGAGACACTGAGACTCTGAGACACAGAGACACTGAGACACTGAGACACTGAGACACTGAGACACAGAGACACTGAGACACAGAGACACAGAGACACTGAGACACTGAGACAATGAGACACTGAGACACTGAGACACTGAGACACTGAGAAACTGAGACACTGAGACACTGAGACACAGAGACACTCAGACACTGAGACACAGAGACACTGAGACACAGAGACACTGAGACGCAGACACAGAGACACTGAGACACTGAGACACTGAGACACTGAGACACAGAGACACTGAGACACTGTGACAATGAGACACTGAGACACTGAGACACAGAGACACTGAGACACTGAGACACAGAGACACTGAGAAACTGAGACACTGAGACACAGAGACACTCAGACACTGAGACACAGAGACACTGAGACACAGAGACACTGAGACTCTGAGACACAGAGACACTGAGACACTGAGACAATGAGACACTGAGACACTGAGACACAGAGGCACTGAGACACTGAGAAACTGAGACACTGAGACACAGAGACACTCAGACACTGAGACACAGAGACACTGAGACACAGAGACACTGAGACTCTGAGACACAGAGACACTGAGACACTGAGACACTGAGACACTGAGACAATGAGACACTGAGACACTGAGACACTGAGACTCTGAGACACAGAGACACTGAGACACTGAGACAATGAGACACAGAGACACTGAGACACAGAGACACAGAGACACTGAGACACTGAGACACAGAGACACTGAGACACTGAGACTCTGAGACACAGAGACACTGAGACACTGAGACACAGAGACACTGAGACACTGAGACACTGAGACACTGAGTCACTGAGAAACTGAGACACAGAGACACTGAGACACTGAGACACAGAGACTCTGAGACACAGAGACACTGAGACACTGAGATACAGAGACACTGAGACACTGAGACACTGAGACACAGAGACACTGAGACACTGAGACACTGAGTCACTGAGACACTGAGACACTGAGACACAGAGACACTGAGACACTGAGACAATGAGACACTGAGACACTGAGACACAGAGGCACTGAGACACTGAGAAACTGAGACACTGAGACACAGAGACACTCAGACACTGAGACACAGAGACACTGAGACACAGAGACACTGAGACTCTGAGACACAGAGACACTGAGACACTGAGACACTGAGACAATGAGACACTGAGACACTGAGACACTGAGACTCTGAGACACAGAGACACTGAGACACTGAGACAATGAGACACAGAGACACTGAGACACAGAGACACAGAGACACTGAGACACAGAGACACTGAGACACTGAGACTCTGAGACACAGAGACACTGAGACACTGAGACACAGAGACACTGAGACACTGAGACACAGAGACACTGAGACACTGAGACAATGAGACACTGAGACACTGAGACACAGAGAGACTGAGACTCTGAGACACTGAGACACTGAGACACTCAGACACTGGGACACTGAGACACTGAGACACAGAGACACTGAGACTGAGACACAGAGACACTGAGACACTGAGACACAGAGACACTGAGACACTGAGACACTGAGACACAGAGACACTGAGACACTGAGACACTGAGACAATGAGACACTGAGACACTGAGACACTGAGACCCTGAGACACAGAGACACTGAGACACTGAGACACTGAGACACAGAGACACTGAGACACAGAGACACAGAGACACTGAGACACTGAGACACAGAGACACTGAGACACTGAGACTCTGAGACACAGAGACACTGAGACACTGAGACACAGAGAAACTGAGAGACTGAGACACAGAGACACTGAGACACTGAGACAATGAGACACTGAGACACTGAGACACAGAGACACTGAGACTCTGAGACACTGAGACACTGAGACACTCAGACACTGGGACACTGAGACACTGAGACACTGAGACACTGAGACTCTGAGACACAGAGACACTGAGACACTGAGACACAGAGACACTGAGACACTGAGACACTGAGACACTGAGACACAGAAACACTGAGACTCTGAGACACAGAGACACTGAGACACTGAGACACAGAGACACTGAGACACAGAGACACAGAGACACTGAGACACTGATACACAGAGACTCTGAGACACTGAGACACAGAGACACTGAGACACAGAGACACTGAGACACTGAGACACTGAGACTCTGAGAGACAGAGACACTGAGACACAGAGACACTGAGACACTGAGACACAGAGACACTGAGACACTGAGACACTGAGACACTGAGACACTGAGTCACTGAGACACTGAGAAACTGAGACACAGAGACACTGAGACACTGAGACTCTGAGACACAGAGACACTGAGACACTGAGACACTGAGACACTGAGACACAGAGACACTGAGACACAGAGACACTGAGACACTGAGACAATGAGACACTGAGACACTGAGACACTGAGACACTGAGAAACTGAGACACTGAGACACTGAGACACAGAGACACTCAGACACTGAGACACAGAGACACTGAGACACAGAGACACTGAGACGCAGACACAGAGACACTGAGACACTGAGACACTGAGACACTGAGACACAGAGACACTGAGACACTGTGACAATGAGACACTGAGACACTGAGACACAGAGACACTGAGACACTGAGACACAGAGACACTGAGAAACTGAGACACTGAGACACAGAGACACTCAGACACTGAGACACAGAGACACTGAGACACAGAGACACTGAGACTCTGAGACACAGAGACACTGAGACACTGAGACAATGAGACACTGAGACACTGAGACACAGAGACACTGAGACTCTGAGACACTGAGAAACTGAGACACTGAGACGCAGAGACACTCAGACACTGAGACACAGAGACACTGAGACTCTGAGACACAGAGACACTGAGACACTGAGACACTGAGACACTGAGACACTGAGTCACTGAGACACTAAGACACTGAGACACAGAGACACTGAGACACTGAGACACTGAAACACAGAGACACTGAGTCACTGAGACACTGAGACACTGAGACACAGAGACACTGAGACACTGAGACACAGAGACACTGAGACACTGAGTCACTGAGACACTGAGACACAGAGACACTGAGACACAGAGACACTGAGACACTGAGACACTGAGACACAGAGACACTGAGACACTGAGACACTGAGACAGTGAGTCACTGAGACACTGAGACACAGAGACACTGAGACACAGAGACACTGAGACACTGAGACACTGAGACACTGAGACTCTGAGACACAGAGACACTGAGACACTGAGGCAATGAGACACTGTGACACTGAGACACTGAAACACAGAGACACTGAGTCACTGAGACACTGAGACACTGAGACACAGAGACACTGAGACACTGAGACACTGAGACACAGAGACACTGAGTCACTGAGACACTGAGACACAGAGACACTGAGACACAGAGACACTGAGACACTGAGACACTGGGACACAGAGACACTGAGACACTGAGACAATGAGACACTGAGACAGTGAGTCACTGAGACACTGAGACACAGAGACACTGAGACACAGAGACACTGAGACACTGAGACACTGAGACACTGAGACTCTGAGACACAGAGACACTGAGACACTGAGGCAATGAGACACTGTGACACTGAGACACTGAGACACTGAGACACAGAGGCACTGAGACACTGAGACACTGAGACACAGAGACACTCTGATACTGAGACACAGAGACACTGAGACACAGAGACACTGAGAATCTGAGACACAGAGACACTGAGACACTGAGACAATGAAACACAGAGATAATGAGTCACTGAGACACTGAGACACAGAGACACTGAGACACTGAGACACAGAGACAGAGACACTGAGACACTGAGACACAGAGACACTGAGACACTGAGACACTGAGACACTGAGACAATGAGACACTGAGACACTGAGACACTGTGACACTGAGACACTGAGACACTGAGACACTGAGACACAGAGACAGTGAGACACTGATACACTGAGACACAGAGACACTGAGACACTGAGACACAGAGACACTGAGACACAGAGACACTGAGACTCTGAGACACAGAGACACTGAGACACTGAGACACAGAGACAATGAGACACTGAGACACTGAGACAAAGAGACACTGAGACACTGAGACACAGAGACACTGAGACACTGAGACACTGAGACTCTGAGACACTGAGACACTGAGACACAGAGACACTGAGACACTGAGACACAGAGACACTGAGACACAGAGACACTGAGACACTGAGACACAGAGACACAGAGAAACTGAGACACAGAGACACAGAGACACTGAGACACTGAGACACTGAGACACAGAGACACTGAGGCACTGAGACACAGAGACACTGAGACACTGAGACACTCAGACACAGAGACACTGAGACACTGAGACACAGAGACACTGAGGCACTGAGACACTGAGACACAGAGACACTGAAACTCTGAGACACAGAGACACAGAGACACAGAGACACTGTGACACTGAGACACTGAGACTCTGAGACACAGAGACACTGAGACACTGAGACACAGAGACACAGAGACACTGAGACACAGAGACACTGAGACTCTGAGACACAGAGACACAGAGACACTGTGACACTCAGACACAGAGACACTGAGACACAGAGACACTGAGACTCTGAGACACAGAGACACAGAGACACTGTGACACTCAGACACTGAGACACTGAGACTCTGAGACACTGAGACACTGAGACACTGAGACAGTGAGACACTGATACACTGAGACACAGAGACACTGAGACACTGAGACACTGAGACACAGAGACACATAGACACTCAGACACTGAGACACAGAGACACTGAGACACAGAGACACTGAGACTCTGAGACACAGAGACACAGACACTGAGACACTGGGACACTGAGAAACTGAGAAACTGAGACACTGAGACACAGAGACACTGAGTCACTGAGACACTGAGACACTGAGACTCTGAGACACTGAGACACTGAGACACAGAGACAGTGAGTCACTGATACACTGAGACACAGAGACACTGAGACACTGAGACACTGAGACACTGAGACACAGAGACACTGAGACACAGAGACACTGAGACTCTGAGACACAGAGACACTGAGACACTGAGACACTGAGACACTGACACACAGAGACACTGAGACTCTGAGACACAGAGACACTGAGACACTGAGACACTGAGACACTGACACACTGACACACTGAGAAACTGAGACACTGAGACACAGAGACACAGAGACACAGAGACACTGAGACTCTGAGACACTGAGACACTGAGACACAGAGACACTGAGACACTGAGACACAGAGACACTGAGACACAGAGACACTGAGTCACTGAGACTCTGAGACACTGAGACACAGAGACACTGAGACTCAGAGACACTGAGACACTGAGACACAGAGACACTGAGACACTGAGACACAGAGACACTGAGACACTGAGACACAGAGACACTGAGTCACTGAGACACTGAGACACAGAGACACAGAGACACAGAGACACTGAGACACTGAGACACTGAGACTCAAAGACGCAGAGACACTGAGACACTGAGACACAGAGACACTGAGACACTGAGACACTGAGACAATGAGACACTGAGACACTGAGACACAGAGACACTGAGACTCTGAGACACTGAGACACTGAGACACTCAGACACTGGGACACTGAGACACTGAGACACAGAGACACTGAGACTCTGAGACACAGAGACACTGAGACACTGAGACACTGAGACACAGAGACACTGAGACTCTGAGTCACTGAGACACTGAGACACAGAGACACAGAGACACTGAGACACAGAGACTCTGAGACACTGAGACACTGAGACACTGAGACACTGAGACACTGAGACACTGAGACTCTGAGAGACAGAGACACTGAGACACTGAGACACAGAGACACTGAGACACAGAGACACTGAGACACTGAGACACAGAGACACTGAGACACTCAGACACTGAGACACAGAGACACTGAGACACAGAGACACTGAGACTCTGAGACAGAGAGACACTGAGACACTGAGACACTGGGACACTGAGAAACTGAGAAACTGAGACACTGAGACACAGAGACACTGTGACACTGAGACACTGAGACACTGAGACTCTGAGACACTGAGACACTGAGACACTGAGACACAGAGACACTGATACACTGAGACACAGAGACACTGAGACACTGAGACACAGAGACACTGAGACACTGAGACACTGAGACACAGAGACACTGAGACTCCGAGACACAGAGACACTGAGACACTGAGACACTGGGACACTGAGACACTGAGAAACTGAGACACTGAGACACTCAGACACTGAGACACAGAGACACTGAGACTCTGAGACACAGAGACACTGAGACACTGAGACACAGAGACACTGAGACACTGAGACACAGAGACACTGAGACACAGAGACACTGAGTCACTGAGACACTGAGACACTGAGACACAGAGACACTGAGACACTGAGACACTGAGACACTGAGACTCAGAGACACTGAGACACTGAGACACTGAGACACTGAGACACAGAGACGCTGAGACACAGAGACACTGAGACACAGAGACACTGAGTCACTGAGACACTGAGACACAGAGACACAGAGACACAGAGACACTGAGACACTGAGGCAGTGACACTCAGAGACACAGAGACACTGAGACACTGAGACACAGAGACACTGAGACCCTGAGACACTGAGACAATGAGACACTGAGACACTGAGACACAGAGACACTGAGACTCGGAGACACTGAGACACTGAGACACTCAGACACTGGGACACTGAGACACTGAGACACTGAGACTCTGAGACACAGAGACACTGAGACACTGAGACACAGAGACACAGAGACACTGAGACTCTGAGACACAGAGACACTGAGACACTGGGACACTGAGACACTGAGAAATTGAGACACTGAGTCACAGAGACACTCAGACACTGAGACACAGAGACTCTGAGACTCTGAGACACAGAGACACTGAGACACTGAGACACAGAGACACTGAGACACTGAGTCACTGAGACACTGAGACACTGAGACACAGAGACACTGAGCCACAGAGACACTGAGACACTGAGACACTGAGACACTGAGACTCAGAGACACAGAGACACTGAGACACTGAGACACAGAGACACTGAGACACTGAGACACAGAGACACTGAGACACAGAGACACTGAGACACTGAGACACTGGGACACTGAGAAATTGAGACACTGAGACACAGAGACACTAGACACTGAGACACAGAGACTCTGAGAGTCTGAGACACAGAGACACTGAGACACTGAGACACAGAGACACTGAGACACAGAGACACTGAGACACAGAGACACTGAGTCACTGAGACACTGAGACACTGAGACACAGAGACACTGAGACACTGAGACACTGAGACACTGAGACTCAGAGACACAGAGACACTGAGACACTTTGACACAGAGACACTGAGACACTGAGACACAGAGACACTGAGACACAGAGACACTGAGTCACTGAGACACTGAGACACTGAGACACAGAGACACTGAGACACAGAGACACAGAGAAACTGAGACACTGAGACACTGAGACTCAGAGGCACAGAGACACTGAGACACTGAGACACAGAGACACTGAGACACTGAGACACAGAGACACTGAGACACTGAGACACTGAGACACTGAGACTCTGAGACACTGAGACACTCAGACACTGGGACACTGAGACACTGAGACACAGAGACACTGAGACTCTGAGACACAGAGACACTGAGACACTGAGACACTGAGACACAGAGACACTGAGACTCTGAGTCACTGAGACACTGAGACACTGAGACACAGAGACACTGAGACTCTGAGACACAGAGACACTGAGACACTGAGACACAGAGACACTGAGACACAGAGACACAGAGACACTGAGACATTGAGACACAGAGACTCTGAGACACTGAGACACAGAGACACTGAGACACAGAGACACTGAGACACTGAGACACTGAGACACTGAGACTCTGAGAGACAGAGACACAGAGACACTGAGACACAGAGACACTGAGACACTGAGACACAGAGACACTGAGACACTGAGACACTGAGACACTGAGTCACTGAGACACTGAGACACTGAGAAACTGAGACACAGAGACACTGAGACACTGAGACACAGAGACACTGAGACACTGAGACACTGAGACACAGAAACACTGAGACACTGAGACACTGAGACACTGAGACACTGAGACACAGAGACACAGAGACACTGAGACACAGAGACTCTGAGACACAGAGACACTGAGACACTAAGACACAGAGACACTGAGACACTGAGACAATGAGACACTGAGACACTGAGACACAGAGACACTGAGACACTGAGACACTGAGAAACTGAGACACTGAGACACAGAGACACTCAGACACTGAGACACAGAGACACTGAGACACAGAGACACTGAGACTCTGAGACACAGAGACACTGAGACACTGAGACACTGAGACAATGAGACACTGAGACACAGAGACACTGAGACACTGAGACACTGAGAAACTGAGACACTGAGACACAGAGACACTGAGACACTGAGACACAGAGACACTGAGACACTGAGACACTGAGACACTGAGACACTGAGACTCTGAGACACTGAGACACTGAGACACTCAGACACTGGGACACTGAGACACTGAGACACAGAGACACTGAGACTCTGAGAAACTGAGACACTGAGACACAGAGACACTCAGACACTGAGACACAGAGACACTGAGACTCTGAGACACAGAGACACTGAGACACTGAGACACAGAGACACTGAGACACTGAGACACAGAGACACAGAGACACTGAGTCACTGAGACACTGAGACACTGAGACACAGAGACACTGAGACACAGAGACACAGAGACACTGAGACACTGAGACACAGAGACACTGAGACACAGAGACACTGAGACTCTGAGACACAGAGACACAGAGACACTGAGACACAGAGACACTGAGACACAGAGACACTGAGACACTGAGACACAGAGACACTGAGACACTGAGACACTCAGACACTGAGACACAGAGACAGTGAGACACAGAGACACTGAGACTCTGAGACACAGAGGCACTGAGACACTGAGACACAGAGACACTGAGACACTGAGACACTGAGACACAGAGACACTGTGACACTCAGACACTGAGACACTGAGACACAGAGACACTGAGACACAGAGACACAGAGACACTGAGACACTGAGACTCAGAGACACAGAGACACTGAGACACTGAGACACAGAGACACTGAGACACTGAGACACTGTGACACTGAGACACTGAGACAATGAGACACTGAGACACTGAGACACAGAGACACTGAGACTCTGAGACACTGAGACACTGAGACACTCAGACACTGGGACACTGAGACACTGAGACACAGAGACACTGAGACTCTGAGACACAGAGACACTGAGACACTGAGACACTGAGACACAGAGACACTGAGTCACTGAGACACTGAGACACTGAGACACAGAGACACTGAGACACAGAGACACTGAGACGCAGAGACACTGAGACTCTGAGACACAGAGACACTGAGACACTGAGACACTGAGACACAGAGACACTGAGACACAGAGACACAGAGACACTGAGACACAGAGACTCTGAGACACTGAGACACAGAGACACTGAGACACAGAGACACTGAGACACTGAGACACTGAGACTCTGAGAGACAGAGACACTGAGACACTGAGACACAGAGACACTGAGACACTGAGACACTGAGACACTGAGCAACTGAGACACAGAGACACTGAGACACTGAGACACTGAGACTCTGAGACACAGAGACACTGAGACACTGAGACACAGAGACACTGAGACACTGAGACACTGAGACACAGAAACACTGAGACACTGAAACACTGAGACACTGAGTCACTGAGACACTGAGACACAGAGACACTAAGACACTGAGACACAGAGACTCTGAGACACAGAGACACTGAGACACTAAGACACAGAGACACTGAGACACTGAGACAATGAGACACTGAGACACTGAGACACAGAGACACTGAGACACTGAGAAACTGAGACACTGAGACACAGAGACACTCAGACACTGAGACACAGAGACACTGAGACACAGAGACACTGAGACTCTGAGACACAGAGACACTGAGACACTGAGACACTGAGACACAGAGACACTGAGAAACTGAGACACTGAGACACAGAGACACTCAGACACTGAGACACAGAGACACTGAGACACAGAGACACTGAGACTCTGAGACACAGAGACACTGAGACAATGAGACACTGAGACACAGAGACACTGAGACACTGAGACACAGAGACACTGAGACACTGAGACAATGAGACACTGAGACACTGAGACACAGAGACACTGAGAAACTGAGACACAGAGACACTGAGACACAGAGACACTGAGACACTGAGACTCTGAGGCACAGAGACACTGAGACACTGAGACACAGAGACACTGAGACACTGAGACACAGAGACACTGAGACAATGAGACACTGAGACACTGAGACACAGAGACACTGAGACTCTGAGACACTGAGACACTGAGACACTCAGACACTGGGACACTGAGACACTGAGACACAGAGACACTGAGACTCTGAGAAACTGAGACACTGAGACACAGAGACACTCAGACAATGAGACACAGAGACACTGAGACTCTGAGACACAGAGACACTGAGACACTGAGACATAGAGACACTGAGACACTGAGACACAGAGACACTGAGACACAGAGACACTGAGTCACTGAGACACTGAGACACAGAGACACTGAGACACAGAGACACAGAGACACTGAGACACTGAGACTCAGAGACACAGAGACACTGAGACACTGAGACACTGAGACACTGAGACAATGAGACACTGAGGCACTGAGACACAGAGACACTGAGACTCTGAGACACTGAGACACTGAGACACAGAGACACTCAGACACTGAGACACAGAGACACTGAGACTCTGAGACACAGAGACACTGAGACACTGAGACATAGAGACACTGAGACACTGAGACACAGAGACACTGAGACACAGAGACACTGAGTCACTGAGACACTGAGACACAGAGACACTGAGACACAGAGACACAGAGACACTGAGACACTGAGACTCAGAGACACAGAGACACTGAGACACTGAGACACTGAGACACTGAGACAATGAGACACTGAGGCACTGAGACACAGAGACACTGAGACTCTGAGACACTGAGACACTGAGACACTGAGACACTCAGACACTGGGACACTGAGACACTGAGACACAGAGACACTGAGACTCTGAGACACAGAGACACTGAGACACTGAGACACTGAGACACAGAGACACTGAGACACTGAGTCACTGAGACACTGAGACACTGAGACACAGAGACACTGAGACACAGAGACACTGAGACGCAGAGACACTGAGACTCTGAGACACAGAGACACTGAGACACAGAGACACTGAGACACAGAGACTCTGAGACACTGAGACACAGAGACACTGAGACACAGAGACACTGAGACACTGAGACTCTGAGAGACAGAGACACTGAGACACTGAGACACAGAGACACTGAGACACTGAGACACAGAGACACTGAGACACTGAGACACTGAGACACAGAGACACTGAGACACAGAGACACTGAGTCACTGAGACACTGAGACACTGAGAAACTCAGACACAGAGACACTGAGACACTGAGACACTGAGACTCTGAGACACAGAGACACTGAGACACTGAGACACAGAGACACTGAGACACTGAGACACTGAGAAACTGAGACACAGAGACACTGAGACACTGAGACACTGAGACACAGAGACACTGAGACACTGAGACACAGAGACACTGAGACACAGAGACACTGAGACTCTGAGACACAGAGACACTGAGACACTGAGACACAGAGACACAGAGACACTGAGACACAGAGACACTGATACACTGAGACACTGAAAGAATGAGACACTGAGACACTGAGACACAGAGACACTGAGACTCTGAGACACTGAGACACTGAGACACTGGGACACTGGGACACTGAGACACTGAGTCACTGAGACACTGAGATACAGAGACACAGAGACACAGAGACACTGAGACACTGAGACACTGAGACTCAAAGACACAGAGACACTGAGACACTGAGACACAGAGACACTGAGACACTGAGACACTGAGACAATGAGACACTGAGACACTGAGACACAGAGACACTGAGACTCTGAGACACTGAGACACTGAGACACTCAGACACTGGGACACTGAGACACTGAGACACAGAGACACTGAGACTCTGAGACACAGAGACACTGAGACACTGAGACACAGAGACACTGAGACTCTGAGTCACTGAGACACTGAGACACTGAGACACAGAGACACTGAGACACAGAGACACTGAGACGCAGAGACACTGAGACTCAGAGACACAGAGACACAGAGACACTGAGACACTGAGACACAGAGACACAGAGACACTGAGACACTGAGACACAGAGACTCTGAGACACTGAGACAGTGAGACACTGAGACACTGAGACACTGAGACACTGAGACTCTGAGAGACAGAGACACTGAGACACTGAGACACAGAGACACTGAGACACAGAGACACTGAGACACTGAGACACAGAGACACTGAGACACTCAGACACTGAGACACAGAGACACAGAGACACAGAGACACTGAGACTCTGAGACAGAGAGACACTGAGACACTGAGACACTGGGACACTGAGAAACTGAGAAACTGAGACACTGAGACACAGAGACACTGTGACACTGAGACACTGAGACACTGAGACTCTGAGACACTGAGACACTGAGACACTGAGACACAGAGACACTGATACACTGAGACACAGAGACACTGAGACACTGAGACACAGAGACACTGAGACACTGAGACACTGAGACACTGAGACACTGAGACTCTGAGACACAGAGACACTGAGACACTGAGACACTGGGACACTGAGACACTGAGAAACTGAGACACTGAGACACTCAGACACTGAGACACAGAGACACTGAGACTCTGAGACACAGAGACACTGAGACACTGAGACACAGAGACACTGAGACACTGAGACACAGAGACACTGAGACACAGAGACACTGAGTCACTGAGACACTGAGACACTGAGACACTGAGACACTGAGACACTGAGACTCAGAGACACTGAGACACTGAGACACTGAGACACAGAGACGCTGAGACACAGAGACACTGAGACACAGAGACACTGAGTCACTGAGACACTGAGACACAGAGACACAGAGACACAGAGACACTGAGACACTGAGACACTGACACTCAGAGACACAGAGACACTGAGACACTGAGACACAGAGACACTGAGACACTGAGACACTGAGACAATGAGACACTGAGACACAGAGACACTGAGACTCGGAGACACTGAGACACTGAGACACTCAGACACTGGGACACTGAGACACTGAGACACTGAGACTCTGAGACACAGAGACACTGAGACACTGAGACACTGAGACACAGAGACACAGAGACACTGAGACTCTGAGACACAGAGACACTGAGACACTGAGACACTGGGACACTGAGACACTGAGAAATTGAGACACTGAGACACAGAGACACTCAGACACTGAGACACAGAGACTCTGAGACTCTGAGACACAGAGACACTGAGACACTGAGACACAGAGACACTGAGACACTGAGTCACTGAGACACTGAGACACTGAGACACAGAGACACTGAGCCACAGAGACACTGAGACACTGAGACACTGAGACACTGAGACTCAGAGACACAGAGACACTGAGACACTGAGACACAGAGACACTGAGACACTGAGACACAGAGACACTGAGACACAGAGACACTGAGACACTGAGACACTGGGACACTGAGAAATTGAGACACTGAGACACAGAGACACTCAGACACTGAGACACAGAGACTCTGAGACTCTGAGACACAGAGACACTGAGACACTGAGACACAGAGACACTGAGACACTGAGACACAGAGACACTGAGACACAGAGACACTGAGTCACTGAGACACTGAGACACTGAGACACAGAGACACAGAGACACTGAGACACTGAGACTCAGAGACACAGAGACACTGAGACACTGAGACACAGAGACACTGAGACACTGAGACACAGAGACACTGAGACACAGAGACACTGAGTCACTGAGACACTGAGACACTGAGACACAGAGACACTGAGACACAGAGACACAGAGAAACTGAGACACTGAGACACTGAGACTCAGAGGCACAGAGACACTGAGACACTGAGACACAGAGGCACTGAGACACTGAGACACAGAGACACTGAGACACTGAGACACTGAGACACTGAGACACTGAGACACTGAGACACAGAGACACTGAGACTCTGAGACACTGAGACACTCAGACACTGGGACACTGAGACACTGAGACACAGAGACACTGAGACTCTGAGACACAGAGACACTGAGACACTGAGACACAGAGACACTGAGACTCTGAGTCACTGAGACACTGAGACACAGAGACACTGAGACACAGAGACACTGAGACTCTGAGACACAGAGACACTGAGACACTGAGACACAGAGACACTGAGACACAGAGACACAGAGACACTGAGACATTGAGACACAGAGACTCTGAGACACTGAGACACAGAGACACTGAGACACAGAGACACTGAGACACTGAGACACTGAGACTCTGAGAGACAGAGACACAGAGACACTGAGACACAGAGACACTGAGACACTGAGACACAGAGACACTGAGACACTGAGACACTGAGTCACTGAGACACTGAGACACTGAGAAACTGAGACACAGAGACACTGAGACACTGAGACACTGAGACTCTGAGACACAGAGACACTGAGACACTGAGACACTGAGACACAGAAACACTGAGACACTGAGACACTGAGACACTGAGTCACTGAGACACTGAGACACAGAGACACAGAGACACTGAGACACAGAGACTCTGAGACACAGAGACACTGAGACACTAAGACACAGAGACACTGAGACACTGAGACAATGAGACACTGAGACACTGAGACACAGAGACACTGAGACACTGAGACACTGAGAAACTGAGACTCTGAGACACAGAGTCACTCAGACACTGAGACACAGAGACACTGAGACACAGAGACACTGAGACTCTGAGACACTGAGACACTGAGACACTGAGACACTGAGACAATGAGACACTGAGACACTGAGACACTGAGACACTGAGAAACTGAGACACTGAGACACAGAGACACTGAGACACAGAGACACTGAGACTCTGAGACACAGAGACACTGAGACACTGAGACACAGAGACACTGAGACACAGAGACACTGAGACACAGAGACACTGAGACACTGAGACAATGAGACACTGAGACACAGAGACACTGAGAAACTGAGACACAGAGACACTGAGACACTGAGACACTGAGACACTGAGACACTGAGACACAGAGACACTGAGACACTGAGACACTGAGACTCTGAGACACAGAGACACTGAGACACTGAGACACAGGGACACTGAGACACTGAGACACAGAGACACTGAGACACTGAGACACTGAGACAATGAGACACTGAGACACTGAGACACAGAGACACTGAGACTCTGAGACACTGAGACACTGAGACACTCAGACACTGGGACACTGAGACACTGAGACACAGAGACACTGAGACTCTGAGAAACTGAGACACTGAGACACAGAGACACTCAGACACTGAGACACAGAGACACTGAGACTCTGAGACACAGAGACACTGAGACACTGAGACACAGAGACACTGAGACACTGAGACACAGAGACACAGAGACACTGAGTCACTGAGACACTGAGACACAGAGACACAGAGACACTGAGACACTGAGACACAGAGACACTGAGACACAGAGACACTGAGACTCTGAGACACAGAGACAGAGAGACACAGAGACACTGAGACACAGAGACACTGAGACACTGAGACACAGAGACACTGAGACACTGAGACACTCAGACACTGAGACACAGAGACAGTGAGACACAGAGACACTGAGACTCTGAGACACAGAGGCACTGAGACACTGAGACACAGAGACACTGAGACACTGAGACACTGAGACACAGAGACACTGTGACACTCAGACACTGAGACACTGAGACACAGAGACACTGAGACACAGAGACACAGAGACACTGAGACACTGAGACTCAGAGACACAGAGACACTGAGACACTGAGACACAGAGACACTGAGACACTGAGACACAGAGACACTGAGACACTGAGACACTGAGACAATGAGACACTGAGACACTGAGACACAGAGACACTGAGACTCTGAGACACTGAGACACTGAGACACTCAGACACTGGGACACTGAGACACTGAGACACAGAGACACTGAGACTCTGAGACACAGAGACACTGAGACACTGAGACACTGAGACACAGAGACACTGAGTCACTGAGACACTGAGACACTGAGACACAGAGACACTGAGACACAGAGACACTGAGACGCAGAGACACTGAGACTCTGAGACACAGAGACACTGAGACACTGAGACACTGAGACACAGAGACACTGAGACACAGAGACACAGAGACACTGAGACACAGAGATTCTGAGACACTGAGACACAGAGACACTGAGACACTGAGACACTGAGACACTGAGACTCTGAGAGACAGAGACACTGAGACACTGAGACACAGAGACACTGAGACACTGAGACACTGAGACACTGAGAAACTGAGACACAGAGACACTGAGACACTGAGACACTGAGACTCTGAGACACAGAGACACTGAGACACTGAGACACAGAGACACTGAGACACTGAGACACAGAAACACTGAGACACTGAGACACTGAGACACTGAGTCACTGAGACACTGAGACACAGAGACACTAAGACACTGAGACACAGAGACTCTGAGACACAGAGACACTGAGACACTAAGACACAGAGACACTGAGACACTGAGACAATGAGACACTGAGACACTGAGACACAGAGACACTGAGACACTGAGAAACTGAGACACTGAGACACAGAGACACTGAGACACTGAGACACTGACACTCAGAGACACAGAGACACTGAGACACTGAGACACAGAGACACTGAGACACTGAGACACTGAGACAATGAGACACTGAGACACAGAGACACTGAGACTCGGAGACACTGAGACACTGAGACACTCAGACACTGGGACACTGAGACACTGAGACACTGAGACTCTGAGACACAGAGACACTGAGACACTGAGACACTGAGACACAGAGACACAGAGACACTGAGACTCTGAGACACAGAGACACTGAGACACTGAGACACTGGGACACTGAGACACTGAGAAATTGAGACACTGAGACACAGAGACACTCAGACACTGAGACACAGAGACTCTGAGACTCTGAGACACAGAGACACTGAGACACTGAGACACTGAGACACTGAGTCACTGAGACACTGAGACACTGAGACACAGAGACACTGAGCCACAGAGACACTGAGACACTGAGACACTGAGACACTGAGACTCAGAGACACAGAGACACTGAGACACTGAGACACAGAGACACTGAGACACTGAGACACAGAGACACTGAGACACAGAGACACTGAGACACTGAGACACTGGGACACTGAGAAATTGAGACACTGAGACACAGAGACACTCAGACACTGAGACACAGAGACTCTGAGACTCTGAGACACAGAGACACTGAGACACTGAGACACAGAGACACTGAGACACTGAGACACAGAGACACTGAGACACAGAGACACTGAGTCACTGAGACACTGAGACACTGAGACACAGAGACACAGAGACACTGAGACACTGAGACTCAGAGACACAGAGACACTGAGACACTGAGACACAGAGACACTGAGACACTGAGACACAGAGACACTGAGACACAGAGACACTGAGTCACTGAGACACTGAGACACTGAGACACAGAGACACTGAGACACAGAGACACAGAGAAACTGAGACACTGAGACACTGAGACTCAGAGGCACAGAGACACTGAGACACTGAGACACAGAGACACTGAGACACTGAGACACAGAGACACTGAGACACTGAGACACTGAGACACTGAGACACAGAGACACTGAGACTCTGAGACACTGAGACACTCAGACACTGGGACACTGAGACACTGAGACACAGAGACACTGAGACTCTGAGACACAGAGACACTGAGACACTGAGACACAGAGACACTGAGACTCTGAGTCACTGAGACACTGAGACACAGAGACACTGAGACACAGAGACACTGAGACTCTGAGACACAGAGACACTGAGACACTGAGACACAGAGACACTGAGACACAGAGACACTGAGACATTGAGACACAGAGACTCTGAGACACTGAGACACAGAGACACTGAGACACAGAGACACTGAGACACTGAGACACTGAGACTCTGAGAGACAGAGACACAGAGACACTGAGACACAGAGACACTGAGACACTGAGACACAGAGACACAGAGACACTGAGTCACTGAGACACTGAGACACAGAGACACAGAGACACTGAGACACTGAGACACAGAGACACTGAGACACAGAGACACTGAGACTCTGAGACACAGAGACACAGAGACACTGAGACACAGAGACACTGAGACACTGAGACACAGAGACACTGAGACACTGAGACACTCAGACACTGAGACACAGAGACAGTGAGACACAGAGACACTGAGACTCTGAGACACAGAGGCACTGAGACACTGAGACACAGAGACACTGAGACACTGAGACACTGAGACACAGAGACACTGTGACACTCAGACACTGAGACACTGAGACACAGAGACACTGAGACACAGAGACACAGAGACACTGAGACACTGAGACTCAGAGACACAGAGACACTGAGACACTGAGACACAGAGACACTGAGACACTGAGACACAGAGACACTGAGACACTGAGACACTGAGACAATGAGACACTGAGACACTGAGACACAGAGACACTGAGACTCTGAGACACTGAGACACTGAGACACTCAGACACTGGGACACTGAGACACTGAGACACAGAGACACTGAGACTCTGAGACACAGAGACACTGAGACACTGAGACACTGAGACACTGAGTCACTGAGACACTGAGACACTGAGACACAGAGACACTGAGACACAGAGACACTGAGACGCAGAGACACTGAGACTCTGAGACACAGAGACACTGAGACACTGAGACACTGAGACACAGAGACACTGAGACACAGAGACACAGAGACACAGAGACTCTGAGACACTGAGACACAGAGACACTGAGACACAGAGACACTGAGACACTGAGACACTGAGACTCTGAGAGACAGAGACACTGAGACACTGAGACACAGAGACACTGAGACACTGAGACACTGAGACACTGAGAAACTGAGACACAGAGACACGGAGACACTGAGACACTGAGACTCTGAGACACAGAGACACTGAGACACTGAGACACAGAGACACTGAGACACTGAGACACAGAAACACTGAGACACTGAAACACTGAGACACTGAGTCACTGAGACACTGAGACACAGAGACACTAAGACACTGAGACACAGAGACTCTGAGACACAGAGACACTGAGACACTAAGACACAGAGACACTGAGACACTGAGACAATGAGACACTGAGACACTGAGACACAGAGACACTGAGACACTGAGAAACTGAGACACTGAGACACAGAGACACTCAGACACTGAGACACAGAGACACTGAGACACAGAGACACTGAGACTCTGAGACACAGAGACACTGAGACACTGAGACACTGAGACACTGAGACACTGAGACACTGAGACACAGAGACACTGAGAAACTGAGACACTGAGACACAGAGACACTCAGACACTGAGACACAGAGACACTGAGACACAGAGACACTGAGACTCTGAGACACAGAGACACTGAGACAATGAGACACTGAGACACAGAGACACAGAGACACTGAGACACAGAGACACTGAGACACTGAGACAATGAGACACTGAGACACTGAGACACTGAGAAACTGAGACACAGAGACACTGAGACACAGAGACACTGAGACACTGAGACACTGAGACTCTGAGGCACAGAGACACTGAGACACTGAGACACAGAGACACTGAGACACTGAGACACAGAGACACTGAGACAATGAGACACTGAGACACTGAGACACAGAGACACTGAGACTCTGAGACACTGAGACACTGAGACACTCAGACACTGGGACACTGAGACACTGAGACACAGAGACACTGAGACTCTGAGAAACTGAGACACTGAGACACAGAGACACTCAGACACTGAGACACAGAGACACTGAGACTCTGAGACACAGAGACACTGAGACACTGAGACATAGAGACACTGAGACACTGAGACACAGAGACACTGAGACACAGAGACACTGAGTCACTGAGACACTGAGACACAGAGACACTGAGACACAGAGACACAGAGACACTGAGACACTGAGACTCAGAGACACAGAGACACTGAGACACTGAGACACTGAGACACTGAGACAATGAGACACTGAGGCACTGAGACACAGAGACACTGAGACTCTGAGACACTGAGACACTGAGACACTGAGACACTCAGACACTGGGACACTGAGACACTGAGACACAGAGACACTGAGACTCTGAGACACAGAGACACTGAGACACTGAGACACTGAGACACAGAGACACTGAGACACTGAGTCACTGAGACACTGAGACACTGAGACACAGAGACACTGAGACACAGAGACACTGAGACGCAGAGACACTGAGACTCTGAGACACAGAGACACTGAGACACAGAGACACTGAGACACAGAGACTCTGAGACACTGAGACACAGAGACACTGAGACACAGAGACACTGAGACACTGAGACACTGAGACTCTGAGAGACAGAGACACTGAGACACTGAGACACAGAGACACTGAGACACTGAGACACTGAGACACTGAGACACAGAGACACTGAGACACTGAGACACAGAGACACTGAGTCACTGAGACACTGAGACACTGAGAAACTGAGACACAGAGACACTGAGACACTGAGACACTGAGACTCTGAGACACAGAGACACTGAGACACTGAGACACAGAGACACTGAGACACTGAGACACTGAGAAACTGAGACACAGAGACACTGAGACACTGAGACACTGAGACTCTGAGACACAGAGACACTGAGACACTGAGACACAGAGACACTGAGACACAGAGACACTGAGACTCTGAGACACAGAGACACTGAGACACTGAGACACAGAGACACTGAGACACTGAGACACAGAGACACTGATACACTGAGACACTGAAAGAATGAGACACTGAGACACTGAGACACAGAGACACTGAGACTCTGAGACACTGAGACACTGAGACACTGGGACACTGGGACACTGAGACACTGAGACACAGAGACACTGAGACTCTGAGACACAGAGACACTGAGACACTGAGACACAGAGACACTGAGACACTGAGACACTGAGACACTGAGTCACTGAGACACTGAGACACTGTGACACAGAGACACTGAGACACAGAAACACTGAGACGCAGAGACACTGAGACTCTGAGACACTGAGTCACTGAGACACAGAGACTCTGAGACACTGAGACACTGAGACACTGAGTCACTGAGACACTGAGTCACTGAGACACAGAGACTCTGAGACACTGAGACACTGAGACACTGAGTCACTGAGACACTGAGACACTGAGACACAGAGACACTGAGACACAGAGACACTGAGACGCAGAGACACTGAGACTCTGAGACACAGAGACACTGAGACACTGAGACACTGAGACACAGAGACACAGAGACACTGAGACACTGAGACACTGAGACACTGTGACACAGAGACTCTGAGACACTGAGACACAGAGACACTGAGACACAGAGACACTGAGACACTGAGACTCTGAGAGACAGAGACACTGAGACACTGAGACACAGAGACACTGAGACACTGAGACACTGAGACACAGAGACACTGAGACACTGAGACACAGAGACACTAAGTCACTGAGACACTGAGACACTGAGAAACTGAGACACAGAGACACTGAGACACTGAGACTCTGAGACACAGAGACACTGAGACACTGAGACACTGAGACACTGAGACACTGAGACACTGAGACACTGAGACACAGAAACACTGAGACACTGAGACACTGAGACACTGAGTCACTGAGACACTGAGACACAGAGACACTGAGACACTGAGACACAGAGACACTGAGACACAGAGACACTGAGACACTAAGACACAGAGACACTGAGACACTGACACAATGAGACACTGAGACACTGAGACACAGAGACACTGAGACACTGAGACACTGAGAAACTGAGACACTGAGACACAGAGACACTCAGACACTGAGACACAGAGACACTGAGACTCTGAGACACAGAGACACTGAGACACTGAGACAATGAGACACTGAGACACTGAGACACAGATACACGGAGACACTGAGACACAGAGACACTGAGAAACTGAGACACTGAGACACAGAGACACTCAGACACTGAGACACAGAGACAATGAGACACAGAGACACTGAGACTCTGAGACACAGAGACACTGAGACGCTGAGACAATGAGACACTGAGACACTGAGACACAGAGACACTGAGACACTGAGACACTGAGAAACTGAGACACTGAGACACAGAGACACTCAGACACTGAGACACAGAGACACTGAGACACAGAGACACTGAGACTCTGAGACACAGAGACACTGAGACACTGAGACACAGAGACACTGAGACACAGAGACACTGAGACACAGAGACACTGAGACATCGAGACAATGAGACACTGAGACACTGAGACACTGAGACACAGAGACACTGAGACACAGAGACACTGAGACACAGAGACACTCAGACACTGAGACACAGAGACACTGAGACACAGAGACACTGAGACTCTGAGACACAGAGAGACTGAGACACTGAGACACAGAGACACTGAGACACTGAGACACTGAGACACTGGGACACAGAGACACTGAGACACTGAGACACAGAGACACTGAGACACTGAGACATAGAGACACTGAGTCACTGAGACACTGAGACACTGAGACACAGAGACACTGAGACACTGAGACACAGAGACACTGAGACACAGAGACACTGAGTCACTGAGACACTGAGACACTGAGACACTGAGACACTGAGACTCTGAGACACAGAGACACTGAGACACTGAGACAATGAGACACTGAGACACTGAGACACAGAGACACTGAGACACTGAGACACAGAGGCACTGAGACACTGAGACACTGAGACACAGAGACACTCTGACACTGAGACACAGAGACACTGAGACACAGAGACACTGAGACTCTGAGACACAGAGACACTGAGACACTGAGACACTGAGACACAGAGACACTGAGAAACTGAGACGCTGAGACACAGAGACACTCAGACGCTGAGACACAGAAACACTGAGACACAGAGACACTGAGACTCTGAGACACAGAGACACTGAGACACTGAGACACAGAAACACTGAGACACTGAGACACTGAGACACTGAGACTCTGAGACACAGAGACACTGAGACACTGAGACACAGAGACACTGAGACACTGAGACACTGAGACACAGAGACACTGGGTCACTGAGACACTGAGACACTGAGACACAGAGACACTGAGACACTGAGACACAGAGACACCGAGACACTGAGACACTGAGACACTGAGACACTGAGACACTGAGACACTGAGACACAGAGACACTGAGACCCTGAGACACAGAGGCACTGAGACACTGAGACACTGAGACACAGAGACACTCTGACACTGAGACACAGAGACACTGAGACACAGAGACACTGAGACTCTGAGACACAGAGACACTGAGACACTGAGAGACAGAGGTAATGAGTCACTGAGACACTGAGACACAGAGACACTGAGACACTGAGACACAGAGACACTGAGACACAGAGACACTGAGACACAGAGACACAGAGACACTGAGACACTGAGACAATGAGACACTGAGACACTGAGATACAGAGACACTGAGACTCTGAGACACAGAGACACTGAGACACTGAGACACAGAGATACTCAGACACTGAGACACAGAGACACTGAGACACAGAGACACTGAGACTCTGAGACACAGAGACACTGAGACACTGAGACACAGAGACACTGGGACACTGAGACACTGAGACACAGAGACACTAAGTCACTGAGACACTGAGACACTGAGACACTGAGACTCTGAGACACAGAGACACTGAGACACAGAGACACTGAGACACTGAGACAATGAGACACTGAGACACTGAGACACTGAGACACAGAGACACTGAGACACTGAGACACAGAGATACTCAGACACTGAGACACAGAGACACTGAGACACAGAGACACTGAGACTCTGAGACACAGAGACACTGAGACACTGAGACACAGAGACACTGGGACACTGAGACACTGAGACACAGAGACACTAAGTCACTGAGACACTGAGACACTGAGACACTGAGACTCTGAGACACAGAGACACTGAGACACAGAGACACTGAGACACTGAGACAATGAGACACTGAGACACTGAGACACTGAGACTCAGAGACACTGAGACACTGAGACACAGAGATACTCAGACACTGAGACACAGAGACACTGAGACACAGAGACACTGAGACTCTGAGACACAGAGACACTGAGACACTGAGACACAGTGACACTGGGACACTGAGACACTGAGACACAGAGACACTGAGACACTGAGACACAGAGACAATGAGACACTGAGACACTGAGACACTGAGACTCTGAGACACAGAGACACTGTGACACAGAGACACTGAGACACTGAGACACAGAGACACTGAGACACTGAGACACAGAGACACTGAGTCACTGAGACACTGAGAAACTGAGACACTGAGACACAGAGACACTCAGACACTGAGACACAGAGACACTGAGACACAGAGACACTGAGACTCTGAGACACAGAGACACTGAGACACTGAGACACAGAGACACTGAGACACAGAGACACTGGGACACTGAGACACTGAGACACAGAGACACTAAGTCACTGAGACACTGAGACACTGAGACTCTGAGACACAGAGACACTGAGACACAGAGAAACTGAGACACTGAGACACTGAGACAATGAGACACTGAGACACTGAGACACAGAGGCACTGAGACACTGAGACACAGAGACACTGAGACACTGAGACACAGAGATACTCAGACACTGAGACACAGAGACACTGAGACACAGAGACACTGAGACTCTGAGACACAGAGACACTGAGACACTGAGACACTGGGACACTGAGACACTGAGACACAGAGACACTGAGACACTGAGACACAGAGACACTGAGACACTGAGACTCTGAGACACAGAGACACTGTGACACAGAGACACTGAGACACTGAGACACAGAGACACTGAGACACTGAGACACAGAGACACTGAGACACTGAGACACAGAGACATAGAGACACTGAGACACAGAGACTCTGAGACACAGAGACACTGAGACACTGAGACACTGAGACACAGAGACACAGAGACACTGAGACACTGAGACACAGAGACACTGAGACACAGAGACACTGAGACTCTGAGACACAGAGACACAGAGACACTGAGACACAGAGACACTGAGACACTGAGACAGAGAGACACTGAGACACTGAGACACTCAGACACTGAGACACAGAGACAGTGAGACACAGAGACACTGAGACTCTGAGACACAGAGGCACTGAGACACTGAGACACAGAGACACTGAGACACTGAGACACTGAGACACAGAGACACTGTGACACTCAGACACTGAGACACTGAGACACAGAGACACTGAGACACAGAGACACAGAGACACTGAGACACTGAGACTCAGAGACACAGAGACACTGAGACACTGAGACACAGAGACACTGAGACACTGAGACACAGAGACACTGAGACACTGAGACACTGAGACAATGAGACACTGAGACACTGAGACACAGAGACACTGAGACTCTGAGACACTGAGACACTGAGACACTCAGACACTGGGACACTGAGACACTGAGACACAGAGACACTGAGACTCTGAGACACAGAGACACTGAGACACTGAGACACTGAGACACAGAGACACTGAGTCACTGAGACACTGAGACACTGAGACACAGAGACACTGAGACACAGAGACACTGAGACGCAGAGACACTGAGACTCTGAGACACAGAGACACTGAGACACTGAGACACTGAGACACAGAGACACTGAGACACAGAGACACAGAGACACAGAGACACTGAGACACAGAGACTCTGAGACACTGAGACACTGAGACACAGAGACACTGAGACACTGAGACACTGAGACTCTGAGAGACAGAGACACTGAGACACTGAGACACAGAGACACTGAGACACTGAGACACTGAGAAACTGAGACACAGAGACACTGAGACACTGAGACACTGAGACTCTGAGACACAGAGACACTGAGACACTGAGACACAGAGACACTGAGACACTGAGACACAGAAACACTGAGACACTGAAACACTGAGACACTGAGTCACTGAGACACTGAGACACAGAGACACTAAGACACTGAGACACAGAGACTCTGAGACACAGAGACACTGAGACACTAAGACACAGAGACACTGAGACACTGAGACAATGAGACACTGAGACACTGAGACACAGAGACACTGAGACACTGAGAAACTGAGACACTGAGACACAGAGACACTCAGACACTGAGACACAGAGACACTGAGACACAGAGACACTGAGACTCTGAGACACAGAGACACTGAGACACTGAGACACTGAGACACTGAGACACTGAGACACTGAGAAACTGAGACACTGAGACACAGAGACACTCAGACACTGAGACACAGAGACACTGAGACACAGAGACACTGAGACTCTGAGACACAGAGACACTGAGACAATGAGACACTGAGACACAGAGACACAGAGACACTGAGACACAGAGACACTGAGACAATGAGACACTGAGACACTGAGACACTGAGAAACTGAGACACAGAGACACTGAGACACAGAGACACTGAGACACTGAGACACTGAGACTCTGAGGCACAGAGACACTGAGACACTGAGACACAGAGACACTGAGACACTGAGACAATGAGACACTGAGACACTGAGACACAGAGACACTGAGACTCTGAGACACTGAGACACTGAGACACTCAGACACTGGGACACTGAGACACTGAGACACAGAGACACTGAGACTCTGAGAAACTGAGACACTGAGACACAGAGACACTCAGACACTGAGACACAGAGACACTGAGACTCTGAGACACAGAGACACTGAGACACTGAGACATAGAGACACTGAGACACTGAGACACAGAGACACTGAGACACAGAGACACTGAGTCACTGAGACACTGAGACACAGAGACACTGAGACACAGAGACACAGAGACACTGAGACACTGAGACTCAGAGACACAGAGACACTGAGACACTGAGACACTGAGACACTGAGACAATGAGACACTGAGGCACTGAGACACAGAGACACTGAGACTCTGAGACACTGAGACACTGAGACACTGAGACACTCAGACACTGGGACACTGAGACACTGAGACACAGAGACACTGAGACTCTGAGACACAGAGACACTGAGACACTGAGACACTGAGACACAGAGACACTGAGACACTGATTCACTGAGACACAGAGACACTGAGACACAGAGACACTGAGACGCAGAGACACTGAGACTCTGAGACACAGAGACACTGAGACACAGAGACACTGAGACACAGAGACTCTGAGACACTGAGACACAGAGACACTGAGACACAGAGACACTGAGACACTGAGACACTGAGACTCTGAGAGACAGAGACACTGAGACACTGAGACACAGAGACACTGAGACACTGAGACACTGAGACACTGAGACACAGAGACACTGAGACACTGAGACACTGAGTCACTGAGACACTGAGACACTGAGAAACTGAGACACAGAGACACTGAGACACTGAGACACTGAGACTCTGAGACACAGAGACACTGAGACACTGAGACACAGAGACACTGAGACACTGAGACACTGAGAAACTGAGACACAGAGACACTGAGACACTGAGACACTGAGACTCTGAGACACAGAGACACTGAGACACTGAGACACAGAGACACTGAGACACAGAGACACTGAGACTCTGAGACACAGAGACACTGAGACACTGAGACACAGAGACACTGAGACACTGAGACACAGAGACACTGATACACTGAGACACTGAGACACTGAGACACTGGGACACTGGGACACTGAGACACTGAGACACAGAGACACTGAGACTCTGAGACACAGAGACACTGAGACACTGAGACACAGAGACACTGAGACACTGAGACACTGAGACACTGAGTCACTGAGACACTGAGACACTGTGACACAGAGACACTGAGACACAGAAACACTGAGACGCAGAGACACTGAGACTCTGAGACACAGAGACACTGAGACACAGAGACACAGAGACACTGAGACACAGAGACACAGAGACACTGAGACACTGAGTCACTGAGACACAGAGACTCTGAGACACTGAGACACTGAGACACTGAGTCACTGAGACACTGAGACACTGAGACACAGAGACACTGAGACACAGAGACACTGAGACGCAGAGACACTGAGACTCTGAGACACAGAGACACTGAGACACTGAGACACAGAGACACTGAGACACAGAGACACAGAGACACTGAGACACTGAGACACTGTGACACAGAGACTCTGAGACACTGAGACACAGAGACACTGAGACACAGAGACACTGAGACACTGAGACTCTGAGAGACAGAGACACTGAGACACTGAGACACAGAGACACTGAGACACTGAGACACTGAGACACAGAGACACTGAGACACTGAGACACAGAGACACTAAGTCACTGAGACACTGAGACACTGAGAAACTGAGACACAGAGACACTGAGACACTGAGACTCTGAGACACAGAGACACTGAGACACTGAGACACTGAGACACAGAGACACTGAGACACTGAGACACTGAGACACAGAAACACTGAGACACTGAGACACTGAGACACTGAGTCACTGAGACACTGAGACACAGAGACACTGAGACACTGAGACACAGAGACACTGAGACACAGAGACACTGAGACACTAAGACACAGAGACACTGAGACACTGACACAATGAGACACTGAGACACTGAGACACAGAGACACTGAGACACTGAGACACTGAGAAACTGAGACACTGAGACACAGAGACACTCAGACACTGAGACACAGAGACACTGAGACACAGAGACACTGAGACTCTGAGACACAGAGACACTGAGACACTGAGACAATGAGACACTGAGACACTGAGACACAGAGACACGGAGACACTGAGACACAGAGACACTGAGAAACTGAGACACTGAGACACAGAGACACTCAGACACTGAGACACAGAGACAATGAGACACAGAGACACTGAGACTCTGAGACACAGAGACACTGAGACGCTGAGACAATGAGACACTGAGACACTGAGACACAGAGACACTGAGACACTGAGACACTGAGAAACTGAGACACTGAGACACAGAGACACTCAGACACTGAGACACAGAGACACTGAGACACAGAGACACTGAGACTCTGAGACACAGAGACACTGAGACACTGAGACACAGAGACACTGAGACACAGAGACACTGAGACACAGAGACACTGAGACATCGAGACAATGAGACACTGAGACACTAAGACACAGAGACACTGAGACACTGACACAATGAGACACTGAGACACTGAGACACAGAGACACTGAGACACTGAGACACTGAGAAACTGAGACACTGAGACACAGAGACACTCAGACACTGAGACACAGAGACACTGAGACTCTGAGACACAGAGACACTGAGACACTGAGACAATGAGACACTGAGACACTGAGACACAGATACACGGAGACACTGAGACACAGAGACACTGAGAAACTGAGACACTGAGACACAGAGACACTCAGACACTGAGACACAGAGACAATGAGACACAGAGACACTGAGACTCTGAGACACAGAGACACTGAGACGCTGAGACAATGAGACACTGAGACACTGAGACACAGAGACACTGAGACACTGAGACACTGAGAAACTGAGACACTGAGACACAGAGACACTCAGACACTGAGACACAGAGACACTGAGACACAGAGACACTGAGACTCTGAGACACAGAGACACTGAGACACTGAGACACAGAGACACTGAGACACAGAGACACTGAGACACAGAGACACTGAGACATCGAGACAATGAGACACTGAGACACTGAGACACTGAGACACAGAGACACTGAGACACAGAGACACTGAGACACAGAGACACTCAGACACTGAGACACAGAGACACTGAGACACAGAGACACTGAGACTCTGAGACACAGAGAGACTGAGACACTGAGACACAGAGACACTGAGACACTGAGACACTGAGACACTGAGACACTGGGACACAGAGACACTGAGACACTGAGACACAGAGACACTGAGACACTGAGACATAGAGACACTGAGTCACTGAGACACTGAGACACTGAGACACAGAGACACTGAGACACTGAGACACAGAGACACTGAGACACAGAGACACTGAGTCACTGAGACACTGAGACACTGAACACTGAGACACTGAGACTCTGAGACACAGAGACACTGAGACACTGAGACAATGAGACACTGAGACACTGAGACACAGAGACACTGAGACACTGAGACACAGAGGCACTGAGACACTGAGACACTGAGACACAGAGACACTCTGACACTGAGACACAGAGACACTGAGACACAGAGACACTGAGACTCTGAGACACAGAGACACTGAGACACTGAGACACTGAGACACAGAGACACTGAGAAACTGAGACGCTGAGACACAGAGACACTCAGACGCTGAGACACAGAAACACTGAGACACAGAGACACTGAGACTCTGAGACACAGAGACACTGAGACACTGAGACACAGAAACACTGAGACACTGAGACACTGAGACACTGAGACTCTGAGACACAGAGACACTGAGACACTGAGACACAGAGACACTGAGACACTGAGACACTGAGACACAGAGACACTGGGTCACTGAGACACTGAGACACTGAGACACAGAGACACTGAGACACTGAGACACAGAGACACCGAGACACTGAGACACTGAGACACTGAGACACTGAGACACTGAGACACTGAGACACAGAGACACTGAGACCCTGAGACACAGAGGCACTGAGACACTGAGACACTGAGACACAGAGACACTCTGACACTGAGACACAGAGACACTGAGACACAGAGACACTGAGACTCTGAGACACAGAGACACTGAGACACTGAGAGACAGAGGTAATGAGTCACTGAGACACTGAGACACAGAGACACTGAGACACTGAGACACAGAGACACTGAGACACAGAGACACTGAGACACAGAGACACAGAGACACTGAGACACTGAGACAATGAGACACTGAGACACTGAGATACAGAGACACTGAGACTCTGAGACACAGAGACACTGAGACACTGAGACACAGAGATACTCAGACACTGAGACACAGAGACACTGAGACACAGAGACACTGAGACTCTGAGACACAGAGACACTGAGACACTGAGACACAGAGACACTGGGACACTGAGACACTGAGACACAGAGACACTAAGTCACTGAGACACTGAGACACTGAGACACTGAGACTCTGAGACACAGAGACACTGAGACACAGAGACACTGAGACAATGAGACACTGAGACACTGAGACACTGAGACTCAGAGACACTGAGACACTGAGACACAGAGATACTCAGACACTGAGACACAGAGACACTGAGACACAGAGACACTGAGACTCTGAGACACAGAGACACTGAGACACTGAGACACAGTGACACTGGGACACTGAGACACTGAGACACAGAGACACTGAGACACTGAGACACAGAGACAATGAGACACTGAGACACTGAGACACTGAGACTCTGAGACACAGAGACACTGTGACACAGAGACACTGAGACACTGAGACACAGAGACACTGAGACACTGAGACACAGAGACACTGAGTCACTGAGACACTGAGAAACTGAGACACTGAGACACAGAGACACTCAGACACTGAGACACAGAGACACTGAGACACAGAGACACTGAGACTCTGAGACACAGAGACACTGAGACACTGAGACACAGAGACACTGAGACACAGAGACACTGGGACACTGAGACACTGAGACACAGAGACACTAAGTCACTGAGACACTGAGACACTGAGACTCTGAGACACAGAGACACTGAGACACAGAGAAACTGAGACACTGAGACACTGAGACAATGAGACACTGAGACACTGAGACACAGAGGCACTGAGACACTGAGACACAGAGACACTGAGACACTGAGACACAGAGATACTCAGACACTGAGACACAGAGACACTGAGACACAGAGACACTGAGACTCTGAGACACAGAGACACTGAGACACTGAGACACTGGGACACTGAGACACTGAGACACAGAGACACTGAGACACTGAGACACAGAGACACTGAGACACTGAGACTCTGAGACACAGAGACACTGTGACACAGAGACACTGAGACACTGAGACACAGAGACACTGAGACACTGAGACACAGAGACACTGAGACACTGAGACACAGAGACATAGAGACACTGAGACACAGAGACTCTGAGACACAGAGACACTGAGACACTGAGACACTGAGACACAGAGACACAGAGACACTGAGACACTGAGACACAGAGACACTGAGACACAGAGACACTGAGACTCTGAGACACAGAGACACAGAGACACTGAGACACAGAGACACTGAGACACTGAGACACAGAGACACTGAGACACTGAGACACTCAGACACTGAGACACAGAGACAGTGAGACACAGAGACACTGAGACTCTGAGACACAGAGGCACTGAGACACTGAGACACAGAGACACTGAGACACTGAGACACTGAGACACAGAGACACTGTGACACTCAGACACTGAGACACTGAGACACAGAGACACTGAGACACAGAGACACAGAGACACTGAGACACTGAGACTCAGAGACACAGAGACACTGAGACACTGAGACACAGAGACACTGAGACACTGAGACACAGAGACACTGAGACACTGAGACACTGAGACAATGAGACACTGAGACACTGAGACACAGAGACACTGAGACTCTGAGACACTGAGACACTGAGACACTCAGACACTGGGACACTGAGACACTGAGACACAGAGACACTGAGACTCTGAGACACAGAGACACTGAGACACTGAGACACTGAGACACAGAGACACTGAGTCACTGAGACACTGAGACACTGAGACACTGAGACACAGAGACACTGAGACACAGAGACACTGAGACGCAGAGACACTGAGACTCTGAGACACAGAGACACTGAGACACTGAGACACTGAGACACAGAGACACTGAGACACAGAGACACAGAGACACTGAGACACAGAGACTCTGAGACACTGAGACACTGAGACACAGAGACACTGAGACACTGAGACTCTGAGAGACAGAGACACTGAGACACTGAGACACAGAGACACTGAGACACTGAGACACTGAGAAAATGAGACACAGAGACACTGAGACACTGAGACACTGAGACTCTGAGACACAGAGACACTGAGACACTGAGACACAGAGACACTGAGACACTGAGACACAGAAACACTGAGACACTGAAACACTGAGACACTGAGTCACTGAGACACTGAGACACAGAGACACTAAGACACTGAGACACAGAGACTCTGAGACACAGAGACACTGAGACACTAAGACACAGAGACACTGAGACACTGAGACAATGAGACACTGAGACACTGAGACACAGAGACACTGAGACACTGAGAAACTGAGACACTGAGACACAGAGACACTCAGACACTGAGACACAGAGACACTGAGACACAGAGACACTGAGACTCTGAGACACAGAGACACTGAGACACTGAGACACTGAGACACTGAGACACTGAGACACAGAGACACTGAGAAACTGAGACACTGAGACACAGAGACACTCAGACACTGAGACACAGAGACACTGAGACACAGAGACACTGAGACTCTGAGACACAGAGACACTGAGACAATGAGACACTGAGACACAGAGACACAGAGACACTGAGACACAGAGACACTGAGACAATGAGACACTGAGACACTGAGACACTGAGAAACTGAGACACAGAGACACTGAGACACAGAGACACTGAGACACTGAGACACTGAGACTCTGAGGCACAGAGACACTGAGACACTGAGACACAGAGACACTGAGACACTGAGACAATGAGACACTGAGACACTGAGACACAGAGACACTGAGACTCTGAGACACTGAGACACTGAGACACTCAGACACTGGGACACTGAGACACTGAGACACAGAGACACTGAGACTCTGAGAAACTGAGACACTGAGACACAGAGACACTCAGACACTGAGACACAGAGACACTGAGACTCTGAGACACAGAGACACTGAGACACTGAGACATAGAGACACTGAGACACTGAGACACAGAGACACTGAGACACAGAGACACTGAGTCACTGAGACACTGAGACACAGAGACACTGAGACACAGAGACACAGAGACACTGAGACACTGAGACTCAGAGACACAGAGACACTGAGACACTGAGACACTGAGACACTGAGACACTGAGGCACTGAGACACAGAGACACTGAGACTCTGAGACACTGAGACACTGAGACACTGAGACACTCAGACACTGGGACACTGAGACACTGAGACACAGAGACACTGAGACTCTGAGACACAGAGACACTGAGACACTGAGACACTGAGACACAGAGACACTGAGACACTGATTCACTGAGACACAGAGACACTGAGACACAGAGACACTGAGACGCAGAGACACTGAGACTCTGAGACACAGAGACACTGAGACACAGAGACACTGAGACACAGAGACTCTGAGACACTGAGACACAGAGACACTGAGACACAGAGACACTGAGACACTGAGACACTGAGACTCTGAGAGACAGAGACACTGAGACACTGAGACACAGAGACACTGAGACACTGAGACACTGAGACACAGAGACACTGAGACACTGAGACACTGAGTCACTGAGACACTGAGACACTGAGAAACTGAGACACAGAGACACTGAGACACTGAGACACTGAGACTCTGAGACACAGAGACACTGAGACACTGAGACACAGAGACACTGAGACACTGAGACACTGAGAAACTGAGACACAGAGACACTGAGACACTGAGACACTGAGACTCTGAGACACAGAGACACTGAGACACTGAGACACAGAGACACTGAGACACAGAGACACTGAGACTCTGAGACACAGAGACACTGAGACACTGAGACACAGAGACACTGAGACACTGAGACACAGAGACACTGATACACTGAGACACTGAGACACTGAGACACTGGGACACTGGGACACTGAGACACTGAGACACAGAGACACTGAGACTCTGAGACACAGAGACACTGAGACACTGAGACACAGAGACACTGAGACACTGAGACACTGAGACACTGAGTCACTGAGACACTGAGACACTGTGACACAGAGACACTGAGACACAGAAACACTGAGACGCAGAGACACTGAGACTCTGAGACACAGAGACACTGAGACACAGAGACACAGAGACACTGAGACACAGAGACACAGAGACACTGAGACACTGAGTCACTGAGACACAGAGACTCTGAGACACTGAGACACTGAGACACTGAGTCACTGAGACACTGAGACACTGAGACACAGAGACACTGAGACACAGAGACACTGAGACGCAGAGACACTGAGACTCTGAGACACAGAGACACTGAGACACTGAGACACAGAGACACTGAGACACAGAGACACAGAGACACTGAGACACTGAGACACTGTGACACAGAGACTCTGAGACACTGAGACACAGAGACACTGAGACACAGAGACACTGAGACACTGAGACTCTGAGAGACAGAGACACTGAGACACTGAGACACAGAGACACTGAGACACTGAGACACTGAGACACAGAGACACTGAGACACTGAGACACAGAGACACTAAGTCACTGAGACACTGAGACACTGAGAAACTGAGACACAGAGACACTGAGACACTGAGACTCTGAGACACAGAGACACTGAGACACTGAGACACTGAGACACAGAGACACTGAGACACTGAGACACTGAGACACAGAAACACTGAGACACTGAGACACTGAGACACTGAGTCACTGAGACACTGAGACACAGAGACACTGAGACACTGAGACACAGAGACACTGAGACACAGAGACACTGAGACACTAAGACACAGAGACACTGAGACACTGACACAATGAGACACTGAGACACTGAGACACAGAGACACTGAGACACTGAGACACTGAGAAACTGAGACACTGAGACACAGAGACACTCAGACACTGAGACACAGAGACACTGAGACACAGAGACACTGAGACTCTGAGACACAGAGACACTGAGACACTGAGACAATGAGACACTGAGACACTGAGACACAGAGACACGGAGACACTGAGACACAGAGACACTGAGAAACTGAGACACTGAGACACAGAGACACTCAGACACTGAGACACAGAGACAATGAGACACAGAGACACTGAGACTCTGAGACACAGAGACACTGAGACGCTGAGACAATGAGACACTGAGACACTGAGACACAGAGACACTGAGACACTGAGACACTGAGAAACTGAGACACTGAGACACAGAGACACTCAGACACTGAGACACAGAGACACTGAGACACAGAGACACTGAGACTCTGAGACACAGAGACACTGAGACACTGAGACACAGAGACACTGAGACACAGAGACACTGAGACACAGAGACACTGAGACATCGAGACAATGAGACACTGAGACACTGAGACACTGAGACACAGAGACACTGAGACACAGAGACACAGAGACACAGAGACACAGAGACACTGAGACTCTGAGACACAGAGACACTGAGACACTGAGACACAGAGACACTGAGACACTGAGACACTGAGACACTGAGACACTGGGACACAGAGACACTGAGACACTGAGACACTGAGACACAGAGACACTGAGACACTGAGACATAGAGACACTGAGTCACTGAGACACTGAGACACTGAGACACAGAGACACTGAGACACTGAGACACAGAGACACTGAGACACAGAGACACTGAGTCACTGAGACACTGAGACACTGAGACACTGAGACACTGAGACTCTGAGACACAGAGACACTGAGACACTGAGACAATGAGACACTGAGACACTGAGACACAGAGACACTGAGACACTGAGACACAGAGGCACTGAGACACTGAGACACTGAGACACAGAGACACTCTGACACTGAGACACAGAGACACTGAGACACAGAGACACTGAGACACTGAGACACAGAGACACTGAGACACTGAGACACTGAGACACAGAGACACTGAGAAACTGAGACGCTGAGACACAGAGACACTCAGACGCTGAGACACAGAAACACTGAGACACAGAGACACTGAGACTCTGAGACACAGAGACACTGAGACACTGAGACACAGAAACACTGAGACACTGAGACACTGAGACACTGAGACTCTGAGACACAGAGACACTGAGACACTGAGACACAGAGACACTGAGACACTGAGACACTGAGACACTGGGTCACTGAGACACTGAGACACTGAGACACAGAGACACTGAGACACTGAGACACAGAGACACCGAGACACTGAGACACTGAGACACTGAGACACTGAGACACAGAGACACTGAGACCCTGAGACACAGAGGCACTGAGACACTGAGACACTGACACACAGAGACACTCTGACACTGAGACACAGAGACACTGAGACACAGAGACACTGAGACTCTGAGACACAGAGACACTGAGACACTGAGAGACAGAGGTAATGAGTCACTGAGACACTGAGACACAGAGACACTGAGACACTGAGACACTGAGACACTGAGACACAGAGACACTGAGACACAGAGACACAGAGACACTGAGACACTGAGACAATGAGACACTGAGACACTGAGATACAGAGACACTGAGACTCTGAGACACAGAGACACTGAGACACTGAGACACAGAGATACTCAGACACTGAGACACAGAGACACTGAGACTCTGAGACACAGAGACACTGAGACACTGAGACACAGAGACACTGGGACACTGAGACACTGAGACACAGAGACACTAAGTCACTGAGACACTGAGACACTGAGACACTGAGACTCTGAGACACAGAGACACTGAGACACAGAGACACTGAGACACTGAGACAATGAGACACTGAGACACTGAGACACTGAGACTCAGAGACACTGAGACACTGAGACACAGAGATAATCAGACACTGACACAGAGACACTGAGACACAGAGACACTGAGACTCTGAGACACAGAGACACTGAGACACTGAGACACAGTGACACTGGGACACTGAGACACTGAGACACAGAGACACTGAGACACTGAGACACAGAGACAATGAGACACTGAGACACTGAGACATTGAGACTCTGAGACACAGAGACACTGTGACACAGAGACACTGAGACACTGAGACACAGAGACACTGAGACACTGAGACACAGAGACACTGAGTCACTGAGACACTGAGAAACTGAGACACTGAGACACAGAGACACTCAGACACTGAGACACAGAGACACTGAGACACAGAGACACTGAGACTCTGAGACACAGAGACACTGAGACACTGAGACACAGAGACACTGAGACACAGAGACACTGGGACACTGAGACACTGAGACACAGAGACACTAAGTCACTGAGACACTGAGACACTGAGACTCTGAGACACAGAGACACTGAGACACAGAGAAACTGAGACACTGAGACACTGAGACAATGAGACACTGAGACACTGAGACACAGAGACACTGAGACACTGAGACACAGAGACACTGAGACACTGAGACACAGAGATACTCAGACACTGAGACACAGAGACACTGAGACACAGAGACACTGAGACTCTGAGACACAGAGACACTGAGACACTGAGACACTGGGACACTGAGACACTGAGACACAGAGACACTGAGACACTGAGACACAGAGACACTGAGACACTGAGACACTGAGACTCTGAGACACAGAGACACTGTGACACAGAGACACTGAGACACTGAGACACAGAGACACTGAGACACTGAGACACAGAGACACTGAGACACTGAGACACAGAGACATAGAGACACTGAGACACAGAGACTCTGAGACACAGAGACACTGAGACACTGAGACACTGAGACACAGAGAAACTGAGACACTGAGACACAGAGACACTGAGACACTGAGACATTGAGGCACTGAGACACAGAGACACTGAGACACTGAGACACTGAGACTCTGAGACACAGAGACACTGTGACACAGAGACACTGAGACACTGAGACACAGAGACACTGAGACACTGAGACACAGAGACACTGAGACACTGAGACACAGAGACACAGAGACACTGAGACACAGAGACTCTGAGACACTGAGACACTGAGACACTGGGACACTGGGACAATGAGACACTGAGACACAGAGACACTGAGACTCTGAGACACAGAGACACTGAGACACTGAGACACTGAGACACTGAGACACTGGGACACTGAGTCACTGAGACACTGTGACACAGAGACACTGAGACACAGAGACACTGAGACGCAGAGACACTGAGACTCTGAGACACAGGGACACTGAGACACAGAGACACAAAGACACTGAGACACAGAGACACAGAGACACTGAGACACTGAGTCACTGAGACACAGAGACTCTGAGACACTGAGACACTGAGTCACTGAGACACTGAGACACTGAGACACAGAGACACTGAGACACAGAGACACTGAGACGCAGAGACACTGAGACTCTGAGACACAGAGACACTGAGACACTGAGACACAGAGACACTGAGACACTGAGACACTGTGACACAGAGACTCTGAGACACTGAGACACAGAGACACAGAGACACTGAGACACTGAGACTCTGAGAGACAGAGACACTGAGACACTGAGACACTGAGACACTGAGACAATGAGACACTGAGACACTGAGACACAGAGACACGGAGACACTGAGACACAGAGACACTGAGAAACTGAGACACTGAGACACAGAGACACTCAGACACTGAGACACAGAGACACTGAGACACAGAGACACTGAGACTCTGAGACACAGAGACACTGAGACCCTGAGACAATGAGACACTGAGACACTGAGACACAGAGACACTGAGACACTGAGACACTGAGAAACTGAGACACTGAGACACAGAGACACTCAGACACTGAGACACAGAGAAACTGAGACACAGAGACACTGAGACTCTGAGACACAGAGACACTGAGACACTGAGACACAGAGACACTGAGACACAGAGACACTGAGACACTGAGACACAGAGACACTGAGAAACTGAGACACACAGACACTGAGAAACAGAGACACTGAGACACAGAGACACTCAGACACTGAGACACAGAGACACTGAGACACAGAGACACTGAGACTCTGAGACACAGAGACACTGAGACACTGAGACACAGAGACACTGAGACACTGAGACACTGAGTCACTGAGACACTGAGACACTGGGACACAGAGACACTGAGACACTGAGACACAGAGACACTGAGACACTGAGACACAGAGACACTGAGTCACTGAGACACTGAGACACTGAGACACTGAGACACTGAGACACAGAGACACTGAGACACAGAGACACTGAGTCACTGAGACACTGAGACACTGAGACACTGAGACACAGAGACACTGAGACACTGAGTCAATGAGACACTGAGACACTGAGACACAGAGACACTGAGACACTGAGACACAGAGGCACTGAGACACTGAGACACTGAGACACAGAGACACTCTGACACTGAGACACAGAGACACTGAGACACAGAGACACTGAGACTCTGAGACACAGAGACACTGAGACACTGAGACACAGAGGTAATGAGTCACTGAGACACTGAGACACAGAGACACTGAGACACTGAGACACAGAGACACTGAGACACTGAGACACTGAGACACTGAGACACAGAGACACAGAGACACTGAGACACTGAGACAATGAGACACTGAGACACTGAGATACAGAGACACTGAGACTCTGAGACACAGAGACACTGAGAAACTGAGACGCTGAGACACAGAGACACTCAGACACTGAGACACAGAGACACTGAGACACAGAGACACTGAGACTCTGAGACACAGAGACACTGAGACACAGAGACACTGAGACACTGAGTCACTGAGACACTGAGACACTGAGACACTGAGACACTGAGACACTGAAACACAGAGACACTGAGTCACTGAGACACTGAGACACTGAGACACAGAGACACTGAGAAACTGAGACACAGAGACACTGAGACACAGAGACACTGAGTCACTGAGACACTGAGACACTGAGACACTGAGACAATGAGACACTGAGGCACTGAGACACAGAGACACTGAGACCCTGAGACACAGAGGCACTGAGACACTGAGACACAGAGACACTCTGACACTGAGACACAGAGACACTGAGACACAGAGACACTGAGACTCTGAGACACAGAGACACTGAGACACTGAGAGACAGAGGTAATGAGTCACTGAGACACTGAGACACAGAGACACTGAGACACTGAGACACAGAGACACTGAGACACAGAGACACTGAGACACAGAGACACAGAGACACTGAGACACTGAGACAATGAGACACTGAGACACTGAGATACAGAGACACTGAGACTCTGAGACACAGAGACACTGAGACACTGAGACACAGAGATACTCAGACACTGAGACACAGAGACACTGAGACACAGAGACACTGAGACTCTGAGACACAGAGACACTGAGACACTGAGACACAGAGACACTGGGACACTGAGACACTGAGACACAGAGACACTAAGTCACTGAGACACTGAGACACTGAGACACTGAGACTCTGAGACACAGAGACACTGAGACACAGAGACACTGAGACACTGAGACAATGAGACACTGAGACACAGAGACACTGAGACACTGAGACTCAGAGACACTGAGACACTGAGACACAGAGATACTCAGACACTGAGACACAGAGACACTGAGACACTGAGACTCTGAGACACAGAGACACTGAGACACTGAGACACAGAGACACTGGGACACTGAGACACTGAGACACAGAGACACTGAGACACTGAGACACAGAGACAATGAGACACTGAGACACTGAGACACTGAGACACTGAGACTCTGAGACACAGAGACACTGTGACACAGAGACACTGAGACACTGAGACACAGAGACACTGAGACACTGAGACACAGAAACACTGAGACACTGAGACACTGAGAAACTGAGACACTGAGACACAGAGACACTCAGACACTGAGACACAGAGACACTGAGACACAGAGACACTGAGACACTGAGACACAGAGACACTGAGACACTGAGACACTGAGAAACTGAGACACTGAGACACAGAGACACTCAGACACTGAGACACAGAGACACTGAGACACAGAGACACTGAGACTCTGAGACACAGAGACACTGAGACACTGAGACACAGAGACACTGAGACACAGAGACACTGGGACACTGAGACACTGAGACACAGAGACACTAAGTCACTGAGACACTGAGACACTGAGACTCTGAGACACAGAGACACTGAGACACAGAGAAACTGAGACACTGAGACACTGAGACAATGAGACACTGAGACACTGAGACACAGAGACACTGAGACACTGAGACACTGAGACACAGAGATACTCAGACACTGAGACACAGAGACACTGAGACACAGAGACACTGAGACTCTGAGACACAGAGACACTGAGACACTGAGACACTGGGACACTGAGACACTGAGACACAGAGACACTGAGACACTGAGACACAGAGACACTGAGACAGTGAGACTCAGAGACACTGAGACACTGAGACACTGTGACACAGAGACACTGAGACACTGAGACACAGAGACACTGAGACACTGAGACACAGAGACACAGAGACACTGAGACATAGAGACTCTGAGACACAGAGACACTGAGACACTGAGACACTGAGAAACTGAGACACTGAGACACAGAGATACTGAGACACTGAGACATTGAGGCACTGAGACACAGAGACACTGAGACACTGAGACACTGAGACTCTGAGACACAGAGACACTGTGACACAGAGACACTGAGACACTGAGACACGGAGACACTGAGACACTAAGACACTGAGACACTGAGACACAGAGACACAGAGACACTGAGACACAGAGACTCTGAGACACTGAGACACTGAGACACTGGGACACTGGGACAATGAGACACTGAGACACAGAGACACTGAGACTCTGAGACACAGAGACACTGAGACACTGAGACACAGAGACACTGAGACACTGAGACACTGAGACACTGAGTCACTGAGACACTGAGACACTGTGACACAGAGACACTGAGACACAGAAACACTGAGACGCAGAGACACTGAGACTCTGAGACACAGAGACACTGAGACACAGAGACACAGAGACACTGAGACACAGAGACACAGAGACACTGAGACACTGAGTCACTGAGACACAGAGACTCTGAGACACTGAGACACTGAGACACTGAGTCACTGAGACACTGAGACACTGAGACACAGAGACACTGAGACACAGAGACACTGAGACGCAGAGACACTGAGACTCTGAGACACAGAGACACTGAGACACTGAGACACAGAGACACTGAGACACAGAGACACAGAGACACTGAGACACTGAGACACTGTGACACAGAGACTCTGAGACACTGAGACACAGAGACACTGAGACACAGAGACACTGAGACACTGAGACTCTGAGAGACAGAGACACTGAGACACTGAGACACAGAGACACTGAGACACTGAGACACTGAGACACTGAGACACTGAGACACAGAGACACTAAGTCACTGAGACACTGAGACACTGAGAAACTGAGACACAGAGACACTGAGACACTGAGACTCTGAGACACAGAGACACTGAGACACTGAGACACAGAGACACTGAGACACTGAGACACTGAGACACAGAAACACTGAGACACTGAGACACTGAGACACTGAGTCACTGAGACACTGAGACACAGAGACACTGAGACACTAAGACACAGAGACACTGAGACACTGACACAATGAGACACTGAGACACTGAGACACAGAGACACTGAGACACTGAGACACTGAGAAACTGAGACACTGAGACACAGAGACACTCAGACACTGAGACACAGAGACACTGAGACACAGAGACACTGAGACTCTGAGACACAGAGACACTGAGACACTGAGACAATGAGACACTGAGACACTGAGACACAGAGACACGGAGACACAGAGACACTGAGAAACTGAGACACTGAGACACAGAGACACTCAGACACTGAGACACAGAGACACTGAGACACAGAGACACTGAGACTCTGAGACACAGAGACACTGAGACGCTGAGACAATGAGACACTGAGACACTGAGACACAGAGACACTGAGACACTGAGACACTGAGAAACTGAGACACTGAGACACAGAGACACTCAGACACTGAGACACAGAGACACTGAGACACAGAGACACTGAGACTCTGAGACACAGAGACACTGAGACACTGAGACACAGAGACACTGAGACACAGAGACACTGAGACACAGAGACACTGAGACATCGAGACAATGAGACACTGAGACACTGAGACACTGAGACTCAGAGACACTGAGACACAGAGACACTGAGACACAGAGACACTCAGACACTGAGACACAGAGACACTGAGACACAGAGACACTGAGACTCTGAGACACAGAGACACTGAGACACTGAGACACAGAGACACTGAGACACTGAGACACTGAGTCACTGAGACACTGAGACACTGGGACACAGAGACACTGAGACACTGAGACACAGAGACACTGAGACACTGAGACATAGAGACACTGAGTCACTGAGACACTGAGACACTGAGACACAGAGACACTGAGACACTGAGACACAGAGACACTGAGACACAGAGACACTGAGTCACTGAGACACTGAGACACTGAGACACTGAGACACTGAGACTCTGAGACACAGAGACACTGAGACACTGAGACAATGAGACACTGAGACACTGAGACACAGAGACACTGAGACACTGAGACACAGAGGCACTGAGACACTGAGACACTGAGACACAGAGACACTCTGACACTGAGACACAGAGACACTGAGACACAGAGACACTGAGACTCTGAGACACAGAGACACTGAGACACTGAGACACTGAGACACTGAGAAACTGAGACGCTGAGACACAGAGACACTCAGACGCTGAGACACAGAAACACTGAGACACAGAGACACTGAGACTCTGAGACACAGAGACACTGAGACACTGAGACACAGAAACACTGAGACACTGAGACACTGAGACACTGAGACTCTGAGACACAGAGACACTGAGACACTGAGACACAGAGACACTGAGACACTGAGACACTGAGTCACTGAGACACAGAGACACTGGGTCACTGAGACACTGAGACACTGAGACACAGAGACACTGAGACACTGAGACACAGAGACACCGAGACACTGAGACACTGAGACACTGAGACACTGAGACACTGAGACACAGAGACACTGAGACCCTGAGACACAGAGGCACTGAGACACTGAGACACTGAGACACAGAGACACTCTGACACTGAGACACAGAGACACTGAGACACAGAGACACTGAGACTCTGAGACACAGAGACACTGAGACACTGAGAGACAGAGGTAATGAGTCACTGAGACACTGAGACACAGAGACACTGAGACACTGAGACACAGAGACACTGAGACACAGAGACACTGAGACACAGAGACACAGAGACACTGAGACACTGAGACAATGAGACACTGAGACACTGAGATACAGAGACACTGAGACTCTGAGACACAGAGACACTGAGACACTGAGACACAGAGATACTCAGACACTGAGACTCAGAGACACTGAGACACAGAGACACTGAGACTCTGAGACACAGAGACACTGAGACACTGAGACACAGAGACACTGGGACACTGAGACACTGAGACACAGAGACACTAAGTCACTGAGACACTGAGACACTGAGACACTGAGACTCTGAGACACAGAGACACTGAGACACAGAGACACTGAGACACTGAGACAATGAGACACTGAGACACTGAGACACTGAGACTCAGAGACACTGAGACACAGAGATACTCAGACACTGAGACACAGAGACACTGAGACACAGAGACACTGAGACTCTGAGACACAGAGACACTGAGACACTGAGACACAGTGACACTGGGACACTGAGACACTGAGACACAGAGACACTGAGACACTGAGACACAGAGACAATGAGACACTGAGACACTGAGACACTGAGACTCTGAGACACAGAGACACTGTGACACAGAGACACTGAGACACTGAGACACAGAGACACTGAGACACTGAGACACAGAGACACTGAGTCACTGAGACACTGAGAAACTGAGACACTGAGACACAGAGACACTCAGACACTGAGACACAGAGACACTGAGACACAGAGACACTGAGACTCTGAGACACAGAGACACTGAGACACTGAGACACAGAGACACTGAGACACAGAGACACTGGGACACTGAGACACTGAGACACAGAGACACTAAGTCACTGAGACACTGAGACACTGAGACTCTGAGACACAGAGACACTGAGACACAGAGAAACTGAGACACTGAGACACTGAGACAATGAGACACTGAGACACTGAGACACAGAGACACTGAGACACTGAGACACAGAGAGACTGAGACACTGAGACACAGAGATACTCAGACACTGAGACACAGAGACACTGAGACACAGAGACACTGAGACTCTGAGACACAGAGACACTGAGACACTGAGACACTGGGACACTGAGACACTGAGACACAGAGACACTGAGACACTGAGACACAGAGACACTGAGACACTGAGACACTGAGACTCTGAGACACAGAGACACTGTGACACAGAGACACTGAGACACTGAGACACAGAGACACTGAGACACTGAGACACAGAGACACTGAGACACTGAGACACAGAGACATAGAGACACTGAGACACAGAGACTCTGAGACACAGAGACACTGAGACACTGAGACACTGAGACACAGAGAAACTGAGACACTGAGACACAGAGACACTGAGACACTGAGACATTGAGGCACTGAGACACAGAGACACTGAGACACTGAGACACTGAGACTCTGAGACACAGAGACACTGTGACACAGAGACACTGAGACACTGAGACACAGAGACACTGAGACACTGAGACACAGAGACACTGAGACACTGAGACACAGAGACACAGAGACACTGAGACACAGAGACTCTGAGACACTGAGACACTGAGACACTGGGACACTGGGACAATGAGACACTGAGACACAGAGACACTGAGACTCTGAGACACAGAGACACTGAGACACTGAGACACTGAGACACTGAGACACTGGGACACTGAGTCACTGAGACACTGTGACACAGAGACACTGAGACACAGAGACACTGAGACGCAGAGACACTGAGACTCTGAGACACAGGGACACTGAGACACAGAGACACAAAGACACTGAGACACAGAGACACAGAGACACTGAGACACTGAGTCACTGAGACACAGAGACTCTGAGACACTGAGACACTGAGTCACTGAGACACTGAGACACTGAGACACAGAGACACTGAGACACAGAGACACTGAGACGCAGAGACACTGAGACTCTGAGACACAGAGACACTGAGACACTGAGACACAGAGACACTGAGACACTGAGACACTGTGACACAGAGACTCTGAGACACTGAGACACAGAGACACAGAGACACTGAGACACTGAGACTCTGAGAGACAGAGACACTGAGACACTGAGACACTGAGACACTGAGACAATGAGACACTGAGACACTGAGACACAGAGACACGGAGACACTGAGACACAGAGACACTGAGAAACTGAGACACTGAGACACAGAGACACTCAGACACTGAGACACAGAGACACTGAGACACAGAGACACTGAGACTCTGAGACACAGAGACACTGAGACCCTGAGACAATGAGACACTGAGACACTGAGACACAGAGACACTGAGACACTGAGACACTGAGAAACTGAGACACTGAGACACACAGACACTCAGACACTGAGACACAGAGAAACCGAGACACAGAGACACTGAGACTCTGAGACACAGAGACACTGAGACACTGAGACACAGAGACACTGAGACACAGAGACACTGAGACACTGAGACACAGAGACACTGAGAAACTGAGACACACAGACACTGAGAAACTGAGACACTGAGACACAGAGACACTCAGACACTGAGACACAGAGACACTGAGACACAGAGACACTGAGACTCTGAGACACAGAGACACTGAGACACTGAGACACAGAGACACTGAGACACTGAGACACTGAGACACTGGGACACAGAGACACTGAGACACTGAGACACAGAGACACTGAGACACTGAGACACAGAGACACTGAGTCACTGAGACACTGAGACACTGAGACACTGAGACACTGAGACACAGAGACACTGAGACACAGAGACACTGAGTCACTGAGACACTGAGACACTGAGACACTGAGACACTGAGACTCTGAGACACAGAGACACTGAGACACTGAGTCAATGAGACACTGAGACACTGAGACACAGAGACACTGAGACACTGAGACACAGAGGCACTGAGACACTGAGACACTGAGACACAGAGACACTCTGACACTGAGACACAGAGACACTGAGACACAGAGACACTGAGACTCTGAGACACAGAGACACTGAGACACTGAGACACAGAGGTAATGAGTCACTGAGACACTGAGACACAGAGACACTGAGACACTGAGACACAGAGACACTGAGACACTGAGACACTGAGACACTGAGACACAGAGACACAGAGACACTGAGACACTGAGACAATGAGACACTGAGACACTGAGATACAGAGACACTGAGACTCTGAGACACAGAGACACTGAGAAACTGAGACGCTGAGACACAGAGACACTCAGACACTGAGACACAGAGACACTGAGACACAGAGACACTGAGACTCTGAGACACAGAGACACTGAGACACTGAGACACAGAGACACTGAGACACTGAGACACTGAGTCACTGAGACACTGAGACACTGAGACACTGAGACACTGAGACACAGAGACACTGAGTCACTGAGACACTGAGACACTGAGACACAGAGACACTGAGAAACTGAGACACAGAGACACTGAGACACAGAGACACTGAGTCACTGAGACACTGAGACACTGAGACACTGAGACAATGAGACACTGAGGCACTGAGACACAGAGACACTGAGACCCTGAGACACAGAGGCACTGAGACACTGAGACACTGAGACACAGAGACACTCTGACACTGAGACACAGAGACACTGAGACACAGAGACACTGAGACTCTGAGACACAGAGACACTGAGACACTGAGAGACAGAGGTAATGAGTCACTGAGACACTGAGACACAGAGACACTGAGACACTGAGACACAGAGACACTGAGACACAGAGACACTGAGACACAGAGACACAGAGACACTGAGACACTGAGACAATGAGACACTGAGACACTGAGATACAGAGACACTGAGACTCTGAGACACAGAGACACTGAGACACTGAGACACAGAGATACTCAGACACTGAGACACAGAGACACTGAGACACAGAGACACTGAGACTCTGAGACACAGAGACACTGAGACACTGAGACACAGAGACACTGGGACACTGAGACACTGAGACACAGAGACACTAAGTCACTGAGACACTGAGACACTGAGACACTGAGACTCTGAGACACAGAGACACTGAGACACAGAGACACTGGGACACTGAGACAATGAGACACTGAGACACTGAGACACAGAGACACTGAGACACTGAGACTCAGAGACACTGAGACACTGAGACACAGAGATACTCAGACACTGAGACACAGAGACACTGAGACACTGAGACTCTGAGACACAGAGACACAGAGACACTGAGACACTGAGACACAGAGACACTGGGACACTGAGACACTGAGACACAGAGACACTGAGACACTGAGACACAGAGACAATGAGACACTGAGACACTGAGACACTGAGACACTGAGACTCTGAGACACAGTGACACTGTGACACAGAGACACTGAGACACTGAGACACAGAGACACTGAGACACAGAAACACTGAGACACTGAGACACTGAGAAACTGAGACACTGAGACACAGAGACACTCAGACACTGAGACACAGAGACACTGAGACACAGAGACACTGAGACACTGAGACACAGAGACACTGAGACACTGAGACACTGAGAAACTGAGACACTGAGACACAGAGACACTCAGACACTGAGACACAGAGACACTGAGACACAGAGACACTGAGACTCTGAGACACAGAGACACTGAGACACTGAGACACAGAGACACTGAGACACAGAGACACTGGGACACTGAGACACTGAGACACAGAGACACTAAGTCACTGAGACACTGAGACACTGAGACTCTGAGACACAGAGACACTGAGACACAGAGAAACTGAGACACTGAGACACTGAGACAATGAGACACTGAGACACTGAGACACAGAGACACTGAGACACTGAGACACAGAGACACTGAGACACTGAGACACAGAGATACTCAGACACTGAGACACAGAGACACTGAGACACTGAGACACAGAGATACTCAGACACTGAGACACAGAGACACTGAGACACAGAGACACTGAGACTCTGAGACACAGAGACCCTGAGACACTGAGACACTGGGACACTGAGACACTGAGACACAGAGACACTGAGACACTGAGACACAGAGACACTGAGACACTGAGACACTGAGACTCTGAGACACAGAGACACTGTGACACAGAGACACTGAGACACTGAGACACAGAGACACTGAGACACTGAGACACAGAGACACAGAGACACTGAGACACAGAGACTCTGAGACACAGAGACACTGAGACACTGAGACACTGAGAAACTGAGACACTGAGACACAGAGACACTGAGACACTGAGACATTGAGGCACTGAGACACAGAGACACTGAGACACTGAGACACTGAGACTCTGAGACACAGAGACACTGTGACACAGAGACACTGAGACACTGAGACACCGAGACACTGAGACACTAAGACACTGAGACACTGAGACACAGAGACACAGAGACACTGAGACACAGAGACTCTGAGACACTGAGACACTGAGACACTGGGACACTGGGACAATGAGACACTGAGACACAGAGACACTGAGACTCTGAGACACAGAGACACTGAGACACTGAGACACAGAGACACTGAGACACTGAGACACTGGGACACTGAGTCACTGAGACACTGAGACACTGTGACACAGAGACACTGAGACACAGAGACACTGAGACGCAGAGACACTGAGACTCTGAGACACAGGGACACTGAGACACAGAGACACAAAGACACTGAGACACAGAGACACAGAGACACTGAGACACTGAGTCACTGAGACACAGAGACTCTGAGACACTGAGTCACTGAGACACTGAGACACTGAGACACAGAGACACTGAGACGCAGAGACACTGAGACTCTGAGACACAGAGACACTGAGACACTGAGACACTGAGACACTGAGAAACTGAGACGCTGAGACACAGAGACACTCAGACGCTGAGACACAGAAACACTGAGACACAGAGACACTGAGACTCTGAGACACAGAGACACTGAGACACTGAGACACAGAAACACTGAGACACTGAGACACTGAGACACTGAGACTCTGAGACACAGAGACACTGAGACACTGAGACACAGAGACACTGAGACACTGAGACACTGAGTCACTGAGACACAGAGACACTGGGTCACTGAGACACTGAGACACTGAGACACAGAGACACTGAGACATTGAGACACAGAGACACCGAGACACTGAGACACTGAGACACTGAGACACTGAGACACTGAGACACTGAGACACAGAGACACTCTGACACTGAGACACAGAGACACTGAGACACAGAGACACTGAGACTCTGAGACACAGAGACACTGAGACACTGAGAGACAGAGGTAATGAGTCACTGAGACACTGAGACACAGAGACACTGAGACACTGAGACACAGAGACACTGAGACACAGAGACACTGAGACACAGAGACACAGAGACACTGAGACACTGAGACAATGAGACACTGAGACACTGAGATACAGAGACACTGAGACTCTGAGACACAGAGACACTGAGACACTGAGACACAGAGATACTCAGACACTGAGACTCAGAGACACTGAGACACAGAGACACTGAGACTCTGAGACACAGAGACACTGAGACACTGAGACACAGAGACACTGGGACACTGAGACACTGAGACACAGAGACACTAAGTCACTGAGACACTGAGACACTGAGACACTGAGACTCTGAGACACAGAGACACTGAGACACAGAGACACTGAGACACTGAGACAATGAGACACTGAGACACTGAGACACTGAGACTCAGAGACACTGAGACACTGAGACACAGAGATACTCAGACACTGAGACACAGAGACACTGAGACACAGAGACACTGAGACTCTGAGACACAGAGACACTGAGACACTGAGACACAGTGACACTGGGACACTGAGACACTGAGACACAGAGACACTGAGACACTGAGACACAGAGACAATGAGACACTGAGACACTGAGACACTGAGACTCTGAGACACAGAGACACTGTGACACAGAGACACTGAGACACTGAGACACAGAGACACTGAGACACTGAGACACAGAGACACTGAGTCACTGAGACACTGAGAAACTGAGACACTGAGACACAGAGACACTCAGACACTGAGACACAGAGACACTGAGACACAGAGACACTGAGACTCTGAGACACAGAGACACTGAGACACTGAGACACAGAGACACTGAGACACAGAGACACTGGGACACTGAGACACTGAGACACAGAGACACTAAGTCACTGAGACACTGAGACTCTGAGACTCTGAGACACAGAGACACTGAGACACAGAGAAACTGAGACACTGAGACACTGAGACAATGAGACACTGAGACACTGAGACACAGAGACACTGAGACACTGAGACACAGAGAGACTGAGACACTGAGACACAGAGATACTCAGACACTGAGACACAGAGACACTGAGACACAGAGACACTGAGACTCTGAGACACAGAGACACTGAGACACTGAGACACTGGGACACTGAGACACTGAGACACAGAGACACTGAGACACTGAGACACAGAGACACTGAGACACTGAGACACTGAGACTCTGAGACACAGAGACACTGTGACACAGAGACACTGAGACACTGAGACACAGAGACACTGAGACACTGAGACACAGAGACACTGAGACACTGAGACACAGAGACATAGAGACACTGAGACACAGAGACTCTGAGACACAGAGACACTGAGACACTGAGACACTGAGACACAGAGAAACTGAGACACTGAGACACAGAGACACTGAGACACTGAGACATTGAGGCACTGAGACACAGAGACACTGAGACACTGAGACACTGAGACTCTGAGACACAGAGACACTGTGACACAGAGACACTGAGACACTGAGACACAGAGACACTGAGACACTGAGACACAGAGACACTGAGACACTGAGACACAGAGACACAGAGACACTGAGACACAGAGACTCTGAGACACTGAGACACTGAGACACTGGGACACTGGGACAATGAGACACTGAGACACAGAGACACTGAGACTCTGAGACACAGAGACACTGAGACACTGAGACACTGAGACACTGAGACACTGGGACACTGAGTCACTGAGACACTGTGACACAGAGACACTGAGACACAGAGACACTGAGACGCAGAGACACTGAGACTCTGAGACACAGGGACACTGAGACACAGAGACACAAAGACACTGAGACACAGAGACACAGAGACACTGAGACACTGAGTCACTGAGACACAGAGACTCTGAGACACTGAGACACTGAGTCACTGAGACACTGAGACACTGAGACACAGAGACACTGAGACACAGAGACACTGAGACGCAGAGACACTGAGACTCTGAGACACAGAGACACTGAGACACTGAGACACAGAGACACTGAGACACTGAGACACTGTGACACAGAGACTCTGAGACACTGAGACACAGAGACACAGAGACACTGAGACACTGAGACTCTGAGAGACAGAGACACTGAGACACTGAGACACTGAGACAATGAGACACTGAGACACAGAGACACGGAGACACTGAGACACAGAGACACTGAGAAACTGAGACACTGAGACACAGAGACACTCAGACACTGAGACACAGAGACACTGAGACACAGAGACACTGAGACTCTGAGACACAGAGACACTGAGACCCTGAGACAATGAGACACTGAGACACTGAGACACAGAGACACTGAGACACTGAGACACTGAGAAACTGAGACACTGAGACACACAGACACTCAGACACTGAGACACAGAGAAACCGAGACACAGAGACACTGAGACTCTGAGACACAGAGACACTGAGACACTGAGACACAGAGACACTGAGACACAGAGACACTGAGACACTGAGGCACAGAGACACTGAGAAACTGAGACACACAGACACTGAGAAACTGAGACACTGAGACACAGAGACACTCAGACACTGAGACACAGAGACACTGAGACACAGAGACACTGAGACTCTGAGACACAGAGACACTGAGACACTGAGACACAGAGACACTGAGACACTGAGACACTGAGACACTGGGACACAGAGACACTGAGACACTGACACACAGAGACACTGAGACACTGAGACACAGAGACACTGAGTCACTGAGACACTGAGACACTGAGACACTGAGACACTGAGACACAGAGACACTGAGACACAGAGACACTGAGTCACTGAGACACTGAGACACTGAGGCACTGAGACACTGAGACTCTGAGACACAGAGACACTGAGACACTGAGTCAATGAGACACTGAGACACTGAGACACAGAGACACTGAGACACTGAGACACAGAGGCACTGAGACACTGAGACACTGAGACACAGAGACACTCTGACACTGAGACACAGAGACACTGAGACACAGAGACACTGAGACTCTGAGACACAGAGACACTGAGACACTGAGACACAGAGGTAATGAGTCACTGAGACACTGAGACACAGAGACACTGAGACACTGAGACACAGAGACACTGAGACACTGAGACACTGAGACACTGAGACACAGAGACACAGAGACACTGAGACACTGAGACAATGAGACACTGAGACACTGAGATACAGAGACACTGAGACTCTGAGACACAGAGACACTGAGAAACTGAGACGCTGAGACACAGAGACACTCAGACACTGAGACACAGAGACACTGAGACACAGAGACACTGAGACTCTGAGACACAGAGACACTGAGACACTGAGACACAGAGACACTGAGACACTGAGACACTGAGTCACTGAGACACTGAGACACTGAGACACTGAGACACTGAGACACTGAGTCACTGAGACACTGAGACACTGAGACACAGAGACACTGAGAAACTGAGACACAGAGACACTGAGACACAGAGACACTGAGTCACTGAGACACTGAGACACTGAGACACTGAGACACTGAGACAATGAGACACTGAGGCACTGAGACACAGAGACACTGAGACCCTGAGACACAGAGGCACTGAGACACTGAGACACTGAGACACAGAGACACTCTGACACTGAGACACAGAGACACTGAGACACAGAGACACTGAGACTCTGAGACACAGAGACACTGAGACACTGAGAGACAGAGGTAATGAGTCACTGAGACACTGAGACACAGAGACACTGAGACACTGAGACACAGAGACACTGAGACACAGAGACACTGAGACACAGAGACACAGAGACACTGAGACACTGAGACAATGAGACACTGAGACACTGAGATACAGAGACACTGAGACTCTGAGACACAGAGACACTGAGACACTGAGACACAGAGATACTCAGACACTGAGACACAGAGACACTGAGACACAGAGACACTGAGACTCTGAGACACAGAGACACTGAGACACTGAGACACAGAGACACTGGGACACTGAGACACTGAGACACAGAGACACTAAGTCACTGAGACACTGAGACACTGAGACACTGAGACTCTGAGACACAGAGACACTGAGACACAGAGACACTGGGACACTGAGACAATGAGACACTGAGACACTGAGACACAGAGACACTGAGACACTGAGACTCAGAGACACTGAGACACTGAGACACAGAGATACTCAGACACTGAGACACAGAGACACTGAGACACTGAGACTCTGAGACACAGAGACACTGAGACACTGAGACACAGAGACACTGGGACACTGAGACACTGAGACACAGAGACACTGAGACACTGAGACACAGAGACAATGAGACACTGAGACACTGAGACACTGAGACTCTGAGACACAGTGACACTGTGACACAGAGACACTGAGACACTGAGACACAGAGACACTGAGACACTGAGACACAGAAACACTGAGACACTGAGACACTGAGAAACTGAGACACTGAGACACAGAGACACTCAGACACTGAGACACAGAGACACTGAGACACAGAGACACTGAGACACTGAGACACAGAGACACTGAGACACTGAGACACTGAGAAACTGAGACACTGAGACACAGAGACACTCAGACACTGAGACACAGAGACACTGAGACACAGAGACACTGAGACTCTGAGACACAGAGACACTGAGACACTGAGACACAGAGACACTGAGACACAGAGACACTGGGACACTGAGACACTGAGACACAGAGACACTAAGTCACTGAGACACTGAGACACTGAGACTCTGAGACACAGAGACACTGAGACACAGAGAAACTGAGACACTGAGACACTGAGACAATGAGACACTGAGACACTGAGACACAGAGACACTGAGACACTGAGACACAGAGACACTGAGACACTGAGACACAGAGATACTCAGACACTGAGACACAGAGACACTGAGACACTGAGACACAGAGATACTCAGACACTGAGACACAGAGACACTGAGACACAGAGACACTGAGACTCTGAGACACAGAGACCCTGAGACACTGAGACACTGGGACACTGAGACACTGAGACACAGAGACACTGAGACACTGAGACACAGAGACACTGAGACACTGAGACACTGAGACTCTGAGACACAGAGACACTGTGACACAGAGACACTGAGACACTGAGACACAGAGACACTGAGACACTGAGACACAGAGACACAGAGACACTGAGACACAGAGACTCTGAGACACAGAGACACTGAGACACTGAGACACTGAGACACTGAGACACAGAGACACTGAGACACTGAGACATTGAGGCACTGAGACACAGAGACACTGAGACACTGAGACACTGAGACTCTGAAACACAGAGACACTGTGACACAGAGACACTGAGACACTGAGACACCGAGACACTGAGACACTAAGACACTGAGACACTGAGACACAGAGACACAGAGACACTGAGACACAGAGACTCTGAGACACTGAGACACTGAGACACTGGGACACTGGGACAATGAGACACTGAGACACAGAGACACTGAGACTCTGAGACACAGAGACACTGAGACACTGAGACACAGAGACACTGAGACACTGAGACACTGGGACACTGAGTCACTGAGACACTGAGACACTGTGACACAGAGACACTGAGACACAGAGACACTGAGACGCAGAGACACTGAGACTCTGAGACACAGGGACACTGAGACACAGAGACACAAAGACACTGAGACACAGAGATACTGAGACACTAAGACACAGAGACACTGAGACACTGAGTCACTGAGACACAGAGACTCTGAGACACTGAGTCACTGAGACACTGAGACACTGAGACACAGAGACACTGAGACGCAGAGACACTGAGACTCTGAGACACAGAGACACTGAGACACTGAGACACAGAGACACAGAGACACTGAGACACAGAGACACAGAGACACTGAGACACAGGGACACTGAGACAGAGAGACAGAAAGACACTGAGACACAGAGACACTAAGTCACTGAGACACTGAGACACTGAGACACTGAGACTCTGAGACACAGAGACACTGAGACACAGAGACACTGAGACACTGAGACACTGAGACAATGAGACACTGAGACACTGAGACACTGAGACACAGAGACACTGAGACACTGAGACTCAGAGACACTGAGACACTGAGACACAGAGATACTCAGACACTGAGACACAGAGACACTGAGACACAGAGACACTGAGACTCTGAGACACAGAGACACTGAGACACTGAGACACAGAGACACTGGGACACTGAGACACTGAGACACAGAGACACTGAGACACTGAGACACAGAGACACTGAGACACTGAGACACAGAGACACTGAGACTCTGACACAGAGACACTGTGACACAGAGACACTGAGACACTGAGACACAGAGATACTCAGACACTGAGACACAGAGACACTGACACACAGAGACACTGAGACACTGAGACACAGAGACACTTAGACACTGAGACACTGAGAAACTGAGACACTGAGACACAGAGACACTCAGACACTGAGACACAGAGACACTGAGACACAGAGACACTGAGACTCTGAGACACAGAGACACTGAGACACTGAGACACAGAGACACTGAGACACAGAGACACTGGGACACTGAGACACTGAGACACAGAGACACTAAGTCACTGAGACACTGAGACACTGAGACTCTGAGACACAGAGACACTGAGACACAGAGACACTGAGACACTGAGACACTGAGACAATGAGACACTGAGACACTGAGACACAGAGACACTGAGACACTGAGACACAGAGACACTGAGACACTGAGACACAGAGATACTCAGACACTGAGACACAGAGACACTGAGACACAGAGACACTGAGACTCTGAGACACAGAGACACTGAGACACTGAGACACTGGGACACTGAGACACTGAGACACAGAGACACTGAGACTCTGAGACACAGAGACACAGAGACACTGTGACACTGAGACTCTGAGACACAGAGACACTGAGACACAGAGACACAGAGACACTGAGACACAGAGACACTGAGACACTGAGACACTGAGACACAGAGACACTGTGACACTCAGACACTGAGACACTGAGACACTGAGACACTGAGACACAGAGACACTGAGACACTGAGACACAGAGACAGTGAGACACTGATACCCTGAGACACAGAGACACTGAGACACTGAGCCATAGAGACACTGAGACACAGAGACACTGAGACTCTGAGACACAGAAACACTGAGACACTGAGACACAGAGACAATGAGACACTGAGACACTGAGACAATGAGACACTGAGACACTGAGACACAGAGACACTGAGACACTGAGACACTCAGACACTCAGACACTGAGACACAGATACACTGAGACACAGAGACACTGAGACTCTGAGACACAGAGACACTGAGACACTGAGACACAGAGACAATGAGACACTGAGACACTGAGACACTGAGACTCTGAGACACTGAGACACTGAGACACTGAGACACTGAGACACTGGGACACTGAGACACTGAGACACAGAGACACTGTGGCACTGAGACACAGAGACACTGAGACACAGAGACACTGAGACTCTGAGACACAGAGACACTGAGACACTGAGACACTGAGACATTGAGACACTGAGACACTGAGACACAGAGACACTGAGACACTGAGACTCTGAGACACTGAGACACTGAGACACAGAGAAACTGAGACACTGAGACACAGAGACACAGAGACACTGAGACACTGAGACACTGAGACTCTGAGACACTGAGACACTGAGACACAGAGACACTGAGGTACTGAGACACAGAGACACTGAGACTCAGAGACTCTGAGACACTGAGACACTGAGACATAGAGACACTGAGACACTGAGACACAGAGACACTGAGACACTGAGACTCAGAGACACTGAGACACTGAGACACAGAGATACTCAGACACTGAGACACAGAGACACTGAGACACAGAGACACTGAGACTCTGAGACACAGAGACACTGAGACACTGAGACACAGAGACACTGAGACACTGAGACACAGAGACACTGAGACACTGAGACACAGAGACACTGAGACTCTGACACAGAGACACTGTGACACAGAGACACTGAGACACTGAGACACAGAGATACTCAGACACTGAGACACAGAGACACTGACACACAGAGACACTGAGACACTGAGACACAGAGACACTTAGACACTGAGACACTGAGAAACTGAGACACTGAGACACAGAGACACTCAGACACTGAGGCACAGAGACACTGAGACACAGAGACACTGACACTCTGAGACACAGAGACACTGAGACACTGAGACACAGAGACACTGAGACACAGAGACACTGGGACACTGAGACACTGAGACACAGAGACACTAAGTCACTGAGACACTGAGACACTGAGACTCTGAGACACAGAGACATTGAGACACAGAGACACTGAGACACTGAGACACTGAGACAATGAGACACTGAGACACTGAGACACAGAGACACTGAGACACTGAGACACAGATACACTGAGACACTGAGACACAGAGATACTCAGACACTGAGACACAGAGACACTGAGACACAGAGACACTGAGACTCTGAGACACAGAGACACTGAGACACTGGGACACTGAGACACTGAGACACTGAGACACAGAGACACTGAGACTCTGAGACACAGAGACACAGAGACACTGTGACACTGAGACTCTGAGACACAGAGACACTGAGACACAGAGACACAGAGACACTGAGACACAGAGACACTGAGACACTGAGACACTGAGACACTGAGACTCTGAGACACAGAGACACTGTGACACTCAGACACTGAGACACTGAGACACTGAGACACTGAGACACAGAGACACTGAGACACTGAGACACAGAGACAGTGAGACACTGATACCCTGAGACACAGAGACACTGAGACATAGAGACACTGAGACACAGAGACACTGAGACTCTGAGACACAGAAACACTGAGACACTGAGACACAGAGACAATGAGACACTGAGACACTGAGACAATGAGACACTGAGACTCTGAGACACAGAGACACTGAGACACTGAGACACTCAGACACTCAGACACTGAGACACAGATACACTGAGACACAGAGACACTGAGACTCTGAGACACAGAGACACTGAGACACTGAGACACAGAGACAATGAGACACTGAGACACTGAGACACTGAGACTCTGAGACACTGAGACACTGAGACACTGAGACACTGGGACACTGAGACACTGAGACACAGAGACACTGTGGCACTGAGACACAGAGACACTGAGACACAGAGACACTGAGACTCTGAGACACAGAGACACTGAGACACTGAGACACTGAGACACTGAGACATTGAGACACTGAGACACTGAGACACAGAGACACTGAGACACTGAGACTCTGAGACACTGAGACACTGAGACACTGAGACACAGAGAAACTGAGACACTGAGACACAGAGACACAGAGACACTGAGACACTGAGACACTGAGACTCTGAGACACTGAGACACTGCGACACAGAGACACTGAGGCACTGAGACACAGAGACACTGAGACACAGAGACTCTGAGACACTGAGACACTGAGACATAGAGACACTGAGACACAGAGACACTGAGACTCTGAGACACAGATACACAGAGACACTGTGACACTCAGACACTGAGACACTGAGACTCTGAGACACTGAGACACTGAGACACAGAGACAGTGAGACACTGATACACTGAGACACAGAGACACTGAGACACTGAGACACAGAGACACAGAGACACTGAGACACAGAGACACTGAGACACTGAGACACTGAGACAGAGAGACTCTCAGACACTGAGACACAGAGACACTGAGACTCTGAGACACAGAGACACTGAGACACTGAGACACTGGGACACTGAGACACTGAGAAACTGAGACACTGAGACACTGAGACTCTGAGACACTGAGACACTGAGACACTGAGACACTGAGACACAGAGACACTGAGTCACTGAGACACTGAGACACAGAGACACTGACGCACTGAGACACTGAGACACAGAGACACTGAGACACTGAGACACAGAGACACTGAGACAATGAGACACTGAGACACTGAGACACTGAGACACAGAGACACTGAGACACTGAGACACTCAGACACTCAGACACTGAGACACAGAGACACTGAGACACAGAGACACTGAGACTCTGAGACACAGAGACACTGAGACACTGAGGCACTGAGACACAGAGACACTGAGACACTGAGACACAGTGACACTGAGTCACTGAGACACTGAGACACAGAGACACTGATACACTGAGACACAGAGACACTGAGACACAGAGACACTGAGACACTGAGACACTGAGACTCTGAGACACAGAGACACTGAGACACAGAGACACTGAGACACTGAGACACAGAGAAACTGAGACACTGAGAGACAGAGACACAGAGACAGTGAGACACTGAGACACTGAGACACAGAGACACTGAGACACAGAGACACTGAGGCACTGAGACACAGAGACACTGAGACATTGAGACACTCAGACACAGAGACACTGAGACACTGAGACACAGAGACACTGAGACACAGAGACACTGAGACTCTGAGACACAGAGACACAGAGACACAGAGACACTGTGACACTGAGACACTGAGACTCTGAGACACAGAGACACTGAGACACTGAGACACAGAGACACTGAGACACAGAGACACTGAGACACTGAGACACTGGGACACTGAGACACTGAGAAACTGAGACACTGAGACACAGAGACACTGAGACACTGAGACACTCAGACACTCAGACACTGAGACACAGAGACACTGAGACACAGAGACACTGAGACTCTGAGACACAGAGACACTGAGACACTGAGGCACTGAGACACAGAGACACTGAGACACAGTGACACTGAGTCACTGAGACACTGAGACACAGAGACACTGATACACTGAGACACAGAGACACTGAGACACAGAGACACTGAGACACTGAGACACTGAGACTCTGAGACACAGAGACACTGAGACACAGAGACACTGAGACACTGAGACACAGAGAAACTGAGACACTGAGAGACAGAGACACAGAGACAGTGAGACACTGAGACACTGAGACACAGAGACACTGAGACACAGAGACACTGAGGCACTGAGACACAGAGACACTGAGACATTGAGACACTCAGACACAGAGACACTGAGACACTGAGACACAGAGACACTGAGACACAGAGACACTGAGACTCTGAGACACAGAGACACAGAGACACAGAGACACTGTGACACTGAGACACTGAGACTCTGAGACACAGAGACACTGAGACACTGAGACACAGAGACACTGAGACACAGAGACACTGAGACACTGAGACACTGGGACACTGAGACACTGAGAAACTGAGACACTGAGACACAGAGACACTCAGACACTGAGACACAGAGACACTGAGACTCTGAGACACAGAGACACTGAGACACTGAGACACAGAGACACAGAGACACAGAGACACTGAGTCACTGAGACACTGAGACACTGAGACACAGAGACACTGAACACTGAGACACTGAGACACTGAGTCACTGAGACACTGAGACACTGAGACACAGAGACACTGAGACACAGAGACACTGAGTCACTGAGACACTGAGACACTGAGACACAGAGACACTGAGACACTGTGGCACTGAGACACAGAGACACTGAGACACAGAGACACTGAGACACAGAGACACTGAGACTCTGAGACACAGAGACCCTGGACACTGAGAGACAGAGGTAATGAGTCACTGAGACACTGAGACACAGAGACACTGAGACACTGAGACACAGAGACACTGAGACACAGAGACACTGAGACACAGAGACACAGAGACACTGAGACACTGAGACAATGAGACACTGAGACACTGAGATACAGAGACACTGAGACTCTGAGACACAGAGACACTGAGACACTGAGACACAGAGATACTCAGACACTGAGACACAGAGACACTGAGACACAGAGACACTGAGACTCTGAGACACAGAGACACTGAGACACTGAGACACAGAGACACTGGGACACTGAGACACTGAGACACAGAGACACTAAGTCACTGAGACACTGAGACACTGAGACACTGAGACTCTGAGACACAGAGACACTGAGACACAGAGACACTGAGACACTGAGACAATGAGACACTGAGACACTGAGACTCTGAGACACAGAGACACTGTGACACAGAGACACTGAGACACTGAGACACAGAGACACTGAGACACTGAGACACAGAAACACTGAGACACTGAGACACTGAGAAACTGAGACACTGAGACACAGAGACACTCAGACACTGAGACACAGAGACACTGAGACACAGAGACACTGAGACACTGAGACACAGAGACACTGAGACAATGAGACACTGAGAAACTGAGACACTGAGACACAGAGACACTCAGACACTGAGACACAGAGACACTGAGACACAGAGACACTGAGACTCTGTGACACAGAGACACTGAGACACTGAGACACAGAGACACTGAGACACAGAGACACTGGGACACTGAGACACTGAGACACAGAGACACTAAGTCACTGAGACACTGAGACACTGAGACTCTGAGACACAGAGACACTGAGACACAGAGTAACTGAGACACTGAGACACTGAGACAATGAGACACTGAGACACTGAGACACAGAGACACTGAGACACTGAGACACAGAGACACTGAGACACTGAGACACAGAGATACTCAGACACTGAGACACAGAGACACTGAGACACAGAGACACTGAGACTCTGAGACACAGAGACACTGAGACACTGAGACACTGGGACACTGAGACACTGAGACACTGAGACACAGAGACACTGAGACACTGAGACACAGAGACACTGAGACACTGAGACACTGAGACTCTGAGACACAGAGACACTGTGACACAGAGACACTGAGACACTGAGACACAGAGACACAGAGACACTGAGACACAGAGACTCTGAGACACAGAGACACTGAGACACTGAGACACTGAGAAACTGAGACACTGAGACACAGAGACACTGAGACACTGAGACATTGAGGCACTGAGACACAGAGACACTGAGACACTGAGACACTGAGACTCTGAGACACAGAGACACTGTGACACAGAGACACTGAGACACTGAGACACCGAGACACTGAGACACTAAGACACTGAGACACTGAGACACAGAGACACAGAGACACTGAGACACAGAGACTCTGAGACACTGAGACACTGAGACACTGGGACACTGGGACAATGAGACACTGAGACACAGAGACACTGAGACTCTGAGACACAGAGACACTGAGACTCTGAGACACAGAGACACTGAGACACTGAGACACTGGGACACTGAGTCACTGAGACACTGAGACACTGTGACACAGAGACACTGAGACACAGAGTCACTGAGACGCAGAGACACTGAGACTCTGAGACACAGGGACACTGAGACACAGAGACACAAAGACACTGAGACACAGAGACACAGAGACACTGAGACACTGAGTCACTGAGACACAGAGACTCTGAGACACTGAGACACTGAGTCACTGAGACACTGAGACACTGAGACACAGAGACACTGAGACACAGAGACACTGAGACGCAGAGACACTGAGACTCTGAGACACAGAGACACTGAGACACTGAGACACAGAGACACAGAGACACTGAGACACAGAGACACAGAGACACTGAGACACAGGGACACTGAGACACAGAGACAGAAAGACACTGAGACACAGAGACACTAAGTCACTGAGACACTGAGACACTGAGACACTGAGACTCTGAGACACAGAGACACTGAGACACTGAGACACAGGGACACTGAGACACAGAGACAGAAAGACACTGAGACACAGAGACACTAAGTCACTGAGACACTGAGACACTGAGACACTGAGACTCTGAGACACAGAGACACTGAGACACAGAGACACTGAGACACTGAGACACTGAGACAATGAGACACTGAGACACTGAGACACAGAGACACTGAGACACTGAGACTCAGAGACACTGAGACACTGAGACACAGAGATACTCAGACACTGAGACACAGAGACACTGAGACACAGAGACACTGAGACTCTGAGACACAGAGACACTGAGACACTGAGACACAGAGACACTGGGACACTGAGACACTGAGACACAGAGACACTGAGACACTGAGACACAGAGACACTGAGACACTGAGACACAGAGACACTGAGACTCTGACACAGAGACACTGTGACACAGAGACACTGAGACACTGAGACACAGAGATACTCAGACACTGAGACACAGAGACACTGACACACAGAGACACTGAGACACTGAGACACAGAGACACTGAGACTCAGAGACACTGAGACACTGAGACACAGAGATACTCAGACACTGAGACACAGAGACACTGAGACACAGAGACACTGAGACTCTGAGACACAGAGACACTGAGACACTGAGACACAGAGACACTGAGACACTGAGACACAGAGACACTGAGACACTGAGACACAGAGACACTGAGACTCTGACACAGAGACACTGTGACACAGAGACACTGAGACACTGAGACACAGAGATACTCAGACACTGAGACACAGAGACACTGACACACAGAGACACTGAGACACTGAGACACAGAGACACTTAGACACTGAGACACTGAGAAACTGAGACACTGAGACACAGAGACACTCAGACACTGAGACACAGAGACACTGAGACACAGAGACACTGAGACTCTGAGACACAGAGACACTGAGACACTGAGACACAGAGACACTGAGACACAGAGACACTGGGACACTGAGACACTGAGACACAGAGACACTAAGTCACTGAGACACTGAGACACTGAGACTCTGAGACACAGAGACATTGAGACACAGAGACACTGAGACACTGAGACACTGAGACAATGAGACACTGAGACACTGAGACACAGAGACACTGAGACACTGAGACACAGAGACACTGAGACACTGAGACACAGAGATACTCAGACACTGAGACACAGAGACACTGAGACACAGAGACACTGAGACTCTGAGACACAGAGACACTGAGACACTGGGACACTGAGACACTGAGACACTGAGACACAGAGACACTGAGACTCTGAGACACAGAGACACAGAGACACTGTGACACTGAGACTCTGAGACACAGAGACACTGAGACACAGAGACACAGAGACACTGAGACACAGAGACACTGAGACACTGAGACACTGAGACACTGAGACTCTGAGACACAGAGACACTGTGACACTCAGACACTGAGACACTGAGACACTGAGAAACTGAGACACAGAGACACTGAGACACTGAGACAGTGAGACACTGATACCCTGAGACACAGAGACACTGAGACATAGAGACACTGAGACACAGAGACACTGAGACTCTGAGACACAGAAACACTGAGACACTGAGACACAGAGACAATGAGACACTGAGACACTGAGACAATGAGACACTGAGACTCTGAGACACAGAGACACTGAGACACTGAGACACTCAGACACTCAGACACTGAGACACAGATACACTGAGACACAGAGACACTGAGACTCTGAGACACAGAGACACTGAGACACTGAGACACAGAGACAATGAGACACTGAGACACTGAGACACTGAGACTCTGAGACACTGAGACACTGAGACACTGAGACACTGGGACACTGAGACACTGAGACACAGAGACACTGTGGCACTGAGACACAGAGACACTGAGACACAGAGACACTGAGACTCTGAGACACAGAGACACTGAGACACTGAGACACTGAGACACTGAGACACAGAGACACTGAGACACTGAGACTCTGAGACACTGAGACACTGAGACACTGAGACACAGAGAAACTGAGACACTGAGACACAGAGACACAGAGACACTGAGACACTGAGACACTGAGACACTGAGACACTGAGACACTGCGACACAGAGACACTGAGGCACTGAGACACAGAGACACTGAGACACAGAGACTCTGAGACACTGAGACACTGAGACATAGAGACACTGAGACACAGAGACACTGAGACTCTGAGACACAGATACACAGAGACACTGTGACACTCAGACACTGAGACACTGAGACTCTGAGACACTGAGACACTGAGACACAGAGACAGTGAGACACTGATACACTGAGACACAGAGACACTGTGGCACTGAGACACAGAGACACTGAGACACAGAGACACTGAGACTCTGAGACACAGAGACACTGAGACACTGAGACACTGAGACACTGAGACATTGAGACACTGAGACACTGAGACACAGAGACACTGAGACACTGAGACTCTGAGACACTGAGACACTGAGACACAGAGAAACTGAGACACTGAGACACAGAGACACAGAGACACTGAGACACTGAGACACTGAGACTCTGAGACACTGAGACACTGCGACACAGAGACACTGAGGCACTGAGACACAGAGACACTGAGACACAGAGACTCTGAGACACTGAGACACTGAGACATAGAGACACTGAGACACAGAGACACTGAGACTCTGAGACACAGATACACAGAGACACTGTGACACTCAGACACTGAGACACTGAGACTCTGAGACACTGAGACACTGAGACACAGAGACAGTGAGACACTGATACACTGAGACACAGAGACACTGAGACACTGAGACACAGAGACACAGAGACACTGAGACACAGAGACACTGAGACACTGAGACAGAGAGACTCTCAGACACTGAGACACAGAGACACTGAGACTCTGAGACACAGAGACACTGAGACACTGAGACACTGGGACACTGAGACACTGAGAAACTGAGACACTGAGACACTGAGACTCTGAGACACTGAGACACTGAGACACTGAGACACTGAGACACTGAGTCACTGAGACACTGAGACACAGAGACACTGACGCACTGAGACACTGAGACACAGAGACACTGAGACACTGAGACACAGAGACACTGAGACAATGAGACACTGAGACACTGAGACACTGAGACACAGAGACACTGAGACACTGAGACACTCAGACACTCAGACACTGAGACACAGAGACACTGAGACACAGAGACACTGAGACTCTGAGACACAGAGACACTGAGACACTGAGGCACTGAGACACAGAGACACTGAGACACTGAGACACAGTGACACTGAGTCACTGAGACACTGAGACACAGAGACACTGATACACTGAGACACAGAGACACTGAGACACAGAGACACTGAGACACTGAGACACTGAGACTCTGAGACACAGAGACACTGAGACACAGAGACACTGAGACACTGAGACACAGAGAAACTGAGACACTGAGAGACAGAGACACAGAGACACTGAGACACTGAGACACTGAGACACAGAGACACTGAGACACAGAGACACTGAGGCACTGAGACACAGAGACACTGAGACATTGAGACACTCAGACACTGAGACACTGAGACACAGAGACACTGAGACACAGAGACACTGAGACTCTGAGACACAGAGACACAGAGACACAGAGACACTGTGACACTGAGACACTGAGACTCTGAGACACAGAGACACTGAGACACTGAGACACAGAGACACTGAGACACAGAGACACTGAGACACTGAGACACTGGGACACTGAGACACTGAGAAACTGAGACACTGAGACACAGAGACACTCAGACACTGAGACACAGAGACACTGAGACTCTGAGACACAGAGACACTGAGACACTGAGACACAGAGACACAGAGACACAGAGACACTGAGTCACTGAGACACTGAGACACTGAGACACAGAGACACTGAGACACTGAGTCACTGAGACACTGAGACACTGAGACACAGAGACACTGAGACACAGAGACACTGAGTCACTGAGACACTGAGACACTGAGACACAGAGACACTGAGACACTGAGACACTGTGGCACTGAGACACAGAGACACTGAGACACAGAGACACTGAGACACAGAGACACTGAGACTCTGAGACACAGAGACCCTGGACACTGAGAGACAGAGGTAATGAGTCACTGAGACACTGAGACACAGAGACACTGAGACACTGAGACACAGAGACACTGAGACACAGAGACACTGAGACACAGAGACACAGAGACACTGAGACACTGAGACAATGAGACACTGAGACACTGAGATACAGAGACACTGAGACTCTGAGACACAGAGACACTGAGACACTGAGACACAGAGATACTCAGACACTGAGACACAGAGACACTGAGACACAGAGACACTGAGACTCTGAGACACAGAGACACTGAGACACTGAGACACAGAGACACTGGGACACTGAGACACTGAGACACAGAGACACTAAGTCACTGAGACACTGAGACACTGAGACACTGAGACTCTGAGACACAGAGACAGTGAGACACAGAGACACTGAGACACAGAGACACTCAGACACTGAGACACAGAGACTCTGAGACACAGAGACACTGAGACTCTGAGACACAGAGACACTGAGACACTGAGACACTGGGACACTGAGACACTGAGAAACTGATACACTGAGACACAGAGACACTCAGACACTGAGACACAGAGACACTGAGACTCTGAGACACTGAGACACTGAGACACAAAGACACAGAGACACTGAGACACAGAGACACTGAGTCACTGAGACACTGAGACACAGAGACACTGAGACACTGAGACACAGAGACACTGAGTCACTGAGACACTGAGACTCTGAGACACAGAGACACTGAGACACTGAGACACAGAGACACTGAGTCACTGACACACTGAGACACAGAGACACTGAGACACTGAGACACAGAGACACTGAGACACTGAGACTCTGAGACACAGAGACACTGAGACACTGAGACACAGAGACACTGAGACACTGAGACACTGAGACAATGAGACACTGAGACACTGAGACACTGAGACACAGAGGCACTGAGACACTGAGACACAGAGACACTCAGACACTGAGACACTGAGACACTGAGACACAGAGAAACTTAGACACTGAGACACTGAGACACAGAGACACTGAGACACTGAGACACTGAGACAATGAGACACTGAGACACTGAGACACTGAGACACAGAGACACTCAGACACTGAGACAGAGAGACACTGAGACACAGAGACACTGAGACTCTGAGACACAGAGACACTGAGACACTGAGACACAGAGACACTGGGACACTGAGACACTGAGACACAGAGACACTGAGACACTGAGACACTGAGACTCTGAGACACAGAGACACTGAGACACTGAGACACTCAGACACAGAGACACTGAGACACAGAGACACTGAGACACTGAGACTCTGAGACACAGACACACAGAGACACTGAGACATAGAGACACAGAGACACTGAGACACTGAGACACTGAGACATAGAGACACTGAGACACAGAGACACTGAGACTCTGAGACACAGAGACACAGAGACACTGTGACACTCAGACACTGAGACACTGAGACTCTGAGACACTGAGACACTGAGACACAGAGACAGTGAGACACTGATACACTGAGACACTGAGACACAGAGACACTGAGACACTGAGACACAGAGACAGTGAGACACAGAGACACTGAGACACAGAGACACTCAGACACTGAGACACAGAGACTCTGAGACACAGAGACACTGAGACTCTGAGACACAGAGACACTGAGACACTGAGACACTGGGACACTGAGACACTGAGAAACTGATACACTGAGACACAGAGACACTCAGACACTGAGACACAGAGACACTGAGACTCTGAGACACTGAGACACTGAGACACAAAGACACAGAGACACTGAGACACAGAGACACTGAGTCACTGAGACACTGAGACACAGAGACACTGAGACACTGAGACACAGAGACACTGAGTCACTGAGACACTGAGACTCTGAGACACAGAGACACTGAGACACTGAGACACTGAGTCACTGACACACTGAGACACAGAGACACTGAGACACTGAGACACAGAGACACTGAGACACTGAGACTCTGAGACACAGAGACACTGAGACACTGAGACACAGAGACACTGAGACACTGAGACACTGAGACACTGAGACACTGAGACACAGAGGCACTGAGACACTGAGACACTGAGACACTGAGACACTGAGACACTGAGACACAGAGAAACTTAGACACTGACACACAGAGACACTGAGACACTGAGACACTGAGACAATGAGACACTGAGACACTGAGACACAGAGACACTCAAACACTGAGACAGAGAGACACTGAGACACAGAGACACTGAGACTCTGAGACACAGAGACACTGAGACACTGAGACACAGAGACACTGGGACACTGAGACACTGAGACACAGAGACACTGAGACACTGAGACACTGAGACTCTGAGACACAGAGACACTGAGACACTGAGACACAGAGACTCTGAGACACTGAGACACTGAGACACAGAGAAACTGAGACACTGCGACACAGAGACACTGAGACTCTGAGACACAGAGACACTGAGACACTGAGACACTGAGACACTGAGACACTGAGACACTTAGACACTGAGACACAGAGGCACAGAGACACTGAGACACTGAGACTCTGAGACACAGAGACAGTGAGACACTGAGACACAGAGACACTGAGACACTGAGACACTGAGACAATGAGACACTGAGACACTGAGACACAGAGACACAGAGACACTGAGACACTGAGACACTGAGACACAGAGACACTGAGACACAGAGACACAGAGACACTGAGACACTGAGACACAGAGACTCTGAGACACTGAGACACAGAGACACTGAGACACAGAGACACTGAGACACTGAGACACTGAGACTCTGTGAGACGGAGACACTGAGACACTGAGACACTGAGACACTGAGACACAGAGACACTGAGACACTGAGACAGTGAGTCACTGAGACACTGAGACACTGAGACACAGAGATACTGAGACACAGAGACACTGAGACACTGAGACACAGAGACACTGAGACACTGAGACACTGAGACACAGAGACACTGTGACACTGAGACACAGAGACACTGAGACACAGAGACACTGAGACACTGAGACACAGAGACACTCAGACACAGAGACACTGAGACACAGAGACACTGAGACACTGAGACTCTGAGACACAGAGACACTGAGACACTGAGACACAGAGACACTGAGACACTGAGACACTGAGACACAGAGACAGTGAGACACTGAGACAATGAGTCACTGAGACGCAGAGACAATGAGACACTGAGACACAGAGACACTGAGACACCCAGACAATGAGACACTCAGACACTGAGACACAGAGACACTGAGACACAGAGGCACTGAGACTCTGAGACACAGAGACACTGAGACACAGAGACACAGAGACTCTGAGACACTGAGACTCTGAGTCACTGAGACACTGAGAGACTGAGACACAGAGACACTGAGACACTGAGACACTGAGACACAGAGACACTGAGACACTGAGACACAGAGACACTGAGACACTGAGACACTGAGACACAGAGGCACTGAGACACAGAGACACTGAGACACTGAGACACAGAGACACTGAGACACTAAGACACAGAGACACTGAGACACTGAGACAATGAGACACTGAGACACTGAGACACAGAGACACTGAGACACTGAGACACAGAGACACTCAGACACTGAGACAAAGAGACACTGAGACTCTGAGACACAGAGACACTGAGACACAGAGACACTGAGACAATGAGACACTGAGACACTGAGACACAGAGACACTGAGACACTGAGACACAGAGACACTGAGAAACTGAGACACTGAGACACAGAGACACTCAGACACTGAGACACAGAGACACTGAGACACAGAGACACTGAGACTCTGAGACACAGAGACACTGAGACACTGAGACAATGAGACACTGAGACACTGAGACACTGAGACACTGAGAAACTGAGACACTGAGACACAGAGACACTCAGACACTGAGACACAGAGACATTGAGACACAGAGACACTGAGACTCTGAGACACAGAGACACTGAGACACTGAGACACAGAGACACTGAGACACAGAGACACAGAGACACTGAGACACTGAGACAATGAGACACTGAGACACTGAGACACAGAGACACTGAGAAATTGAGACACAGAGACACTGAGAAACTGAGACACTGAGACACAGAGACACTCAGACACTGAGACACAGAGACACTGAGACACAGAGACACTGAGACTCTGAGACACAGAGACACTGAGACACTGAGACACAGAGACACTGAGACACTGAGACACTGAGACACTGAGACACAGAGACACTGAGTCACTGAGACACTGAGACACTGAGACACAGAGACACAGAGACACTGAGACACTGAGACACTGAGACACTGAGACACAGAGACACTGAGACACAGAGACTCTGTGAGACAGAGACACTGAGACACTGAGACACTGAGACACTGAGACAATGAGTCACTGAGACGCAGAGACAATGAGACACTGAGACACAGAGACACTGAGACACCCAGACACTGAGACACTCAGACACTGAGACACAGAGACACTGAGACACAGAGGCACTGAGACTCTGAGACACAGAGACACTGAGACACAGAGACACAGAGACTCTGAGACACTGAGACACTGAGTCACTGAGACACTGAGAGACTGAGACACTGAGACACAGAGACACTGAGACACTGAGACACTGAGACACTGAGACACAGAGACACTGAGACACTGAGACACAGAGACACTGAGACACTAAGACACAGAGACACTGAGACACTGAGACAATGAGACACTGAGACACTGAGACACAGAGACACTGAGACACTGAGACACAGAGACACTCAGACACTGAGACAAAGAGACACTGAGACTCTGAGACACAGAGACACTGAGACACAGAGACACTGAGACAATGAGACACTGAGACACTGAGACACAGAGACACTGAGACACAGAGACACAGAGACACTGAGAAACTGAGACACTGAGACACAGAGACACTCAGACACTGAGACACAGAGACACTGAGACACAGAGACACTGAGACTCTGAGACACAGAGACACTGAGACACTGAGACAATGAGACACAGAGACACTGAGACACAGAGACACAGAGACACTGAGACACAGAGACACTGAGTCACTGAGACACTGAGACACAGAGACACTGAGACACAGAGACACTGAGACTCTGAGACACAGAGACACTGAGACACTGAGACACAGAGACACTGAGACACAGAGACACAGAGACACTGAGACACTGAGACAATGAGACACTGAGACACTGAGACACAGAGACACTGAGAAATTGAGACACAGAGACACTGAGAAACTGAGACACTGAGACACAGAGACACTCAGACACTGAGACACAGAGACACTGAGACACAGAGACACTGAGACTCTGAGACACAGAGACACTGAGACACTGAGACACAGAGACACTGAGACACTGAGACACTGAGACACAGAGACACTGAGACACTGAGACACAGAGACACTGAGACACTGAGACACAGAGACACTGAGTCACTGAGACACTGAGACACTGAGACACAGAGACACTGAGACACTGAGACACAGAGACACTGAGACACTGAGACACTGAGACACTGAGACACAGAGACACTGAGTCACTGAGACACTGAGACACTGAGACACAGAGACACTGAGACACTGAGACACAGAGACACTGAGACACTGAGACACTGAGACACTGAGACACTGACACACTGAGACACAGAGACACTGAGACACTGAGACACAGAGACACTGAGACACTGAGACACAGAGACACTGAGTCACTGAGACACTGAGACACAGAGACACTGAGACACAGAGACACAGAGACACTGAGACACAGAGACACTGAGTCACTGAGACACTGAGACACAGAGACACTGAGACACAGAGACACTGAGACACTGAGACACTGAGACTCTGAGACACTGAGACACAGAGACACTGAGACACTGAGACAATGAGACACTGAGACACTGAGACACAGAGACACTGAGACACTGAGACACAGAGGCACTGAGACACTGAGACACTGAGACACTCTGACACTGAGACACAGAGACACTGAGACACAGAGACACTGAGACTCTGAGACACAGAGACACTGAGACACTGAGACACAGAGATAATGAGTCACTGAGACACTGAGACACAGAGACACCGAGACACTGAGACACTGAGACACAGAGACACTGAGACACTGAGACAATGAGACACTGAGACACTGAGACACAGAGACACTGAGACTCTGAGACACAGAGACACTGAGACACTGAGACACAGAGATACTCAGACACTGAGACACAGAGACACTGAGACACTGAGACACTGAGACTCTGAGGCACAGAGACACTGAGACACTGAGACACAGAGACACTGGGACACTGAGACACTGAGACACAGTGACACTGAGACACTGAGACACAGAGACACTGAGACACTGAGACACTGAGACTCTGAGACACAGAGACACTGAGACACAGAGACACTGAGACACTGAGACACTGAGACATGAGACACTGAGACACAGAGACACTGAGACACTGAGACACAGAGACACTGAGACACTGAGACACAGAGACACTGGGACACTGAGACACTGAGACACAGAGACACTGAGACACTGAGACACTGAGACTCTGAGACACAGAGACACTGTGACACTGAGACACAGAGACACTGAGACACAGAGACACTGAGACACAGAGACACTGAGACACTGAGACACAGAGACACTCAGACACAGAGAAACTGAGACACAGAGACACTGAGACACAGAGACACTGAGACACTGAGACTCTGAGACACAGAGACACTGAGACACTGAGACACAGAGACACTGAGACACAGAGACACTGAGACACTGAGACTCTGAGACACAGAGACACTGAGACACTGAGACACTGAGTTAATGAGTCACTGAGACGCAGAGACAATGAGACACTGAGACACAGAGACACTGAGATACCCAGACACTGAGACACTCAGACACTGAGACACAGAGACACTGAGACACAGAGGCACTGAGACTCTGAGACACAGAGACACTGAGACACTGAGACACAGAGACACAGAGACACTGAGACACTGAGTCACTGAGACACTGAGAGACTGAGACACTGAGACACAGAGACACTGAGACACTGAGACACTGAGACTCTGAGACACAGAGACACTGAGACACTGAGACACTGAGACACAGAGACACTGAGACACTGAGACACAGAGGCACTGAGACACAGAGACACTGAGACACTGAGACACAGAGATACTGAGACACTAAGACACAGAGACACTGAGACACTGAGACAATGAGACACTGAGACACTGAGACACAGAGACACTGAGACACTGAGACACTGAGAAACTGAGACACTGAGACACAGAGACACTCAGACACTGAGACACTGAGACACAGAGACACTGAGACTCTGAGACACTGAGACACAGAGACACTGAGACAATGAGACACTGAGACACTGAGACACTGAGACACTGAGACACAGAGACACTGAGACACTGAGACACAGAGACACTGAGACACAGAGACACAGAGACACTGAGACACTGAGACAATGAGACACTGAGACACTGAGACACAGAGACACTGAGAAATTGAGACACAGAGACACTGAGAAACTGAGACACTGAGACACAGAGACACAGAGACACTGAGACACAGAGACACTGAGACACTGAGACACAGAGACACTGAGACACTGACACACTGAGACACAGAGACACTGAGACACTGAGACACAGAGACACTGAGACACTGAGACACAGAGACACTGAGTCACTGAGACACTGAGACACTGAGACACAGAGACACTGAGACACTGAGACACAGAGACACTGAGACACTGAGACACTGAGACACTGACACACTGAGACACAGAGACACTGAGACACTGAGACACAGAGACACTGAGACACTGAGACACTGAGACACAGAGACACTGAGTCACTGAGACACTGAGACACTGAGACACAGAGACACTGAGACACTGAGACACAGAGACACTGAGTCACTGAGACACTGAGACACAGAGACACTGAGACACAGAGACACTGAGACACTGAGACACTGAGACTCTGAGACTCTGAGACACTGAGACACAGAGACACTGAGACACTGAGACATTGAGACACAAAGACACTGAGACACTGAGACAATGAGACACTGAGACACTGAGACACAGAGACACTGAGACACTGAGACACAGAGGCACTGAGACACTGAGACACTGAGACACTCTGACACTGAGACACAGAGACACTGAGACACAGAGACACTGAGACTCTGAGACACAGAGACACTGAGACACTGAGACACTGAGACACTGAGACACAGAGATAATGAGTCACTGAGACACTGAGACACAGAGACACTGAGACACTGAGACACAGAGACACTGAGACACTGAGACACTGAGACACTGAGACAATGAGACACTGAGACACTGAGACACTGAGACTGTGAGACACAGAGACACTGAGACACTGAGACACAGAGATACTCAGACACTGAGACACAGAGACACTGAGACACAGAGACACTGAGACTCTGAGACACAGAGACACTGAGACACTGAGACACAGAGACACTGGGACACTGAGACACTGAGACACAGTGACACTGAGACACTGAGACACAGAGACACTGAGACACTGAGACACTGAGACTCTGAGACACAGAGACACTGAGACACTGAGACACTGAGACACTGAGACACAGAGACACTGGGACACTGAGACACTGAGACACAGAGACACTGAGACACTGAGACACAGAGACACTGAGACACTGAGACACTGAGACTCTGAGACACAGAGACACTGTGACACAGAGACACTGAGACACAGAGACACTGAGACACTGAGACACAGAGACACTGAGACACTGAGACACTGAGACACAGGGACTCTGAGACACAGGGACTCTGAGACACAGAGACACTGTGACACTCAGACACTGAGACACTGAGACACTGAGACACAGAGACACTGAGACACAGAGACACAGAGACACTGATACACTGCGACACAGAGACACTGAGACACTGAGACACAGAGACACTGAGACACAGAGACACTGAGACTCTGAGACACAGAGACACTGAGACACTGAGACACAGAGACAATGAGTCACTGAGACACTGAGACAAAGAGACACTGAGACACTGAGACACTGAGACTCTGAGACACAGAGACACTGAGACACAGAGACAATGAGACACTGAGACACTGAGACACTGTGACTCTGAGACACAGAGACACTGACACACTGAGACACAGAGACACTGGGACACTGAGTCACTGAGACACAGAGACACTGTGGCACTGAGACACAGAGACTCTGAGACACAGAGGCACTGAGACTCTGAGACACAGAGACACTGAGACACTGAGACACTGAGACATTGAGACACTGAGACACTGAGACACTGAGACAAAGAGACACTGAGACACTGAGACACAGAGACACTGAGACACTGAGACTCTGAGACACAGAGACACTGAGACACAGAGACACTGAGACACTGAGACACAGAGACACAGAGAAACTGAGACACTGAGACACAGAGACACAGAGACACTGAGACACTGAGACACTGAGACTCTGAGACACAGAGACACTGAGACACAGAGACACTGAGGCACTGAGACACAGAGACACTGAGACACTGAGACACTCAGACACAGAGACACTGAGACACTGAGACACAGAGACACTGAGACACTGAGACACTGAGACACAGAGACACTGAGACACAGAGACACAGAGACACTGTGACACTGAGACACTGAGACTCTGAGACACAGAGACACTGAGACACTGAGACACAGAGACACTGAGACACAGCGACACTGAGACACTGAGACACTGAGACACAGAGACACTGAGACACAGAGACACTGTGACACTCAGACACTGAGACACTGAGACACTGAGACACTGAGACAGTGAACACTGATACACTGAGACACAGAGACACTGAGACACAGAGACACTGAGACACTGAGACACAGAGACACTGAGACACTGAGACACAGAGACACTGAGACACTGAGACACTGAGACTCTGAGACACAGAGACACTGAGACACTGAGTCACTGGGACACTGAGACACTGAGAAACTGAGACACTGAGACACAGAGACACTCAGACACTGAGACACAGAGACACTGAGACTCTGAGACACAGAGACACTGAGACACTGAGACACTGAGACAATGAGTCACTGAGACGCAGAGACAATGAGACACTGAGACACAGAGACACTGAGACACCCAGACACTGAGACACTCAGACACTGAGACACAGAGACACTGAGACACAGAGGCACTGAGACTCTGAGACACAGAGACACTGAGACACTGAGACACAGAGACACAGAGACACTGAGACACTGAGTCACTGAGACACTGAGAGACTGAGACACTGAGACACAGAGACACTGAGACACTGAGACACTGAGACTCTGAGACACAGAGACACTGAGACACTGAGACACTGAGACACTGAGACACTGAGACACAGAGGCACTGAGACACAGAGACACTGAGACACTGAGACACAGAGATACTGAGACACTAAGACACAGAGACACTGAGACACTGAGACAATGAGACACTGAGACACTGAGACACAGAGACACTGAGACACTGAGACACTGAGAAACTGAGACACTGAGACACAGAGACACTCAGACACTGAGACACTGAGACACAGAGACACTGAGACTCTGAGACACAGAGACACTGAGACACAGAGACACTGAGACAATGAGACACTGAGACACTGAGACACTGAGACACTGAGACACAGAGACACTGAGACACTGAGACACAGAGACACTGAGACACAGAGACACAGAGACACTGAGACACTGAGACAATGAGACACTGAGACACTGAGACACAGAGACACTGAGAAATTGAGACACAGAGACACTTAGAAACTGAGACACTGAGACACAGAGACACAGAGACACTGAGACACAGAGACACTGAGACACTGAGACACAGAGACACTGAGACACTGAGACACTGACACACTGAGACACAGAGACACTGAGACACTGAGACACAGAGACACTGAGACACTGAGACACAGAGACACTGAGTCACTGAGACACTGAGACACTGAGACACAGAGACACTGAGACACTGAGACACAGAGACACTGAGACACTGAGACACTGAGACACTGACACACTGAGACACAGAGACACTGAGACACTGAGACACAGAGACACTGAGACACTGAGACACTGACACACTGAGACACTGAGACACTGACACACTGAGACACAGAGACACTGAGACACTGAGACACAGAGACACTGAGACACTGAGACACAGAGACACTGAGTCACTGAGACACTGAGACACTGAGACACAGAGACACTGAGACACTGAGACACAGAGACACTGAGACACTGAGACACTGAGACACTGACACACTGAGACACAGAGACACTGAGACACTGAGACACAGAGACACTGAGACACTGAGACACAGAGACACTGAGTCACTGAGACACTGAGACACTGAGACACAGAGACACTGAGACACTGAGACACAGAGACACTGAGTCACTGAGACACTGAGACACAGAGACACAGAGACACTGAGACACTGAGACACTGAGACTCTGAGACACTGAGACACAGAGACACTGAGACACTGAGACATTGAGACACAAAGACACTGAGACACTGAGACAATGAGACACTGAGACACTGAGACACAGAGACACTGAGACACAGAGGCACTGAGACACTGAGACACTGAGACACTCTGACACTGAGACACAGAGACACTGAGACACAGAGACACTGAGACTCTGAGACACAGAGACACTGAGACACTGAGACACAGAGACAATGAGTCACTGAGACACTGAGACAAAGAGACACTGAGACACTGAGACACTGAGACTCTGAGACACAGAGACACTGAGACACAGAGACAATGAGACACTGAGACACTGAGACACTGTGACTCTGAGACACAGAGACACTGACACACTGAGACACAGAGACACTGGGACACTGAGTCACTGAGACACAGAGACACTGTGGCACTGAGACACAGAGACTCTGAGACACAGAGGCACTGAGACTCTGAGACACAGAGACACTGAGACACTGAGACACTGAGACACTGAGACATTGAGACACTGAGACACTGAGACACTGAGACAAAGAGACACTGAGACACTGAGACACAGAGACACTGAGACACTGAGACTCTGAGACACAGAGACACTGAGACACAGAGACACTGAGACACTGAGACACAGAGACACAGAGAAACTGAGACACTGAGACACAGAGACACAGAGACACTGAGACACTGAGACACTGAGACTCTGAGACACAGAGACACTGAGACACAGAGACACTGAGGCACTGAGACACAGAGACACTGAGACACTGAGACACTCAGACACAGAGACACTGAGACACTGAGACACAGAGACACTGAGACACTGAGACACTGAGACACAGAGACACTGAGACACAGAGACACAGAGACACTGTGACACTGAGACACTGAGACTCTGAGACACAGAGACACTGAGACACTGAGACACAGAGACACTGAGACACAGCGACACTGAGACACTGAGACACTGAGACACAGAGACACTGAGACACAGAGACACTGTGACACTCAGACACTGAGACACTGAGACACTGAGACACTGAGACAGTGAACACTGATACACTGAGACACAGAGACACTGAGACACAGAGACACTGAGACACTGAGACACAGAGACACTGAGACACTGAGACACTGAGACACTGAGACACTGAGACTCTGAGACACAGAGACACTGAGACACTGAGTCACTGGGACACTGAGACACTGAGAAACTGAGACACTGAGACACAGAGACACTCAGACACTGAGACACAGAGACACTGAGACTCTGAGACACAGAGACACTGAGACACTGAGACACTGAGACAATGAGTCACTGAGACGCAGAGACAATGAGACACTGAGACACAGAGACACTGAGACACCCAGACACTGAGACACTCAGACACTGAGACACAGAGACACTGAGACACAGAGGCACTGAGACTCTGAGACACAGAGACACTGAGACACTGAGACACAGAGACACAGAGACACTGAGACACTGAGTCACTGAGACACTGAGAGACTGAGACACTGAGACACAGAGACACTGAGACACTGAGACACTGAGACTCTGAGACACAGAGACACTGAGACACTGAGACACTGAGACACTGAGACACTGAGACACAGAGGCACTGAGACACAGAGACACTGAGACACTGAGACACAGAGATACTGAGACACTAAGACACAGAGACACTGAGACACTGAGACAATGAGACACTGAGACACTGAGACACAGAGACACTGAGACACTGAGACACTGAGAAACTGAGACACTGAGACACAGAGACACTCAGACACTGAGACACTGAGACACAGAGACACTGAGACTCTGAGACACAGAGACACTGAGACACAGAGACACTGAGACAATGAGACACTGAGACACTGAGACACTGAGACACTGAGACACAGAGACACTGAGACACTGAGACACAGAGACACTGAGACACAGAGACACAGAGACACTGAGACACTGAGACAATGAGACACTGAGACACTGAGACACAGAGACACTGAGAAATTGAGACACAGAGACACTTAGAAACTGAGACACTGAGACACAGAGACACAGAGACACTGAGACACAGAGACACTGAGACACTGAGACACAGAGACACTGAGACACTGAGACACTGACACACTGAGACACAGAGACACTGAGACACTGAGACACAGAGACACTGAGACACTGAGACACAGAGACACTGAGTCACTGAGACACTGAGACACTGAGACACAGAGACACTGAGACACTGAGACACAGAGACACTGAGACACTGAGACACTGAGACACTGACACACTGAGACACAGAGACACTGAGACACTGAGACACAGAGACACTGAGACACTGAGACACAGAGACACTGAGACACTGAGACACTGACACACTGAGACACAGAGACACTGAGACACTGAGACACAGAGACACTGAGACACTGAGACACAGAGACACTGAGTCACTGAGACACTGAGACACTGAGACACAGAGACACTGAGACACTGAGACACAGAGACACTGAGACACTGAGACACTGAGACACTGACACACTGAGACACAGAGACACTGAGACACTGAGACACAGAGACACTGAGACACTGAGACACAGAGACACTGAGTCACTGAGACACTGAGACACTGAGACACAGAGACACTGAGACACTGAGACACAGAGACACTGAGTCACTGAGACACTGAGACACTGAGACACAGAGACACTGAGACACAGAGACACTGAGACACTGAGACACAGAGACACTGAGACACTGAGACACTGACACACTGAGACACAGAGACACTGAGACACTGAGACACAGAGACACTGAGACACTGAGACACAGAGACACTGAGTCACTGAGACACTGAGACACTGAGACACAGAGACACTGAGACACTGAGACACAGAGACACTGAGACACTGAGACACTGAGACACTGACACACTGAGACACAGAGACACTGAGACACTGAGACACAGAGACACTGAGACACTGAGACACAGAGACACTGAGACACTGAGACACTGACACACTGAGACACAGAGACACTGAGACACTGAGACACAGAGACACTGAGACACTGAGACACAGAGACACTGAGTCACTGAGACACTGAGACACTGAGACACAGAGACACTGAGACACTGAGACACAGAGACACTGAGACACTGAGACACTGAGACACTGACACACTGAGACACAGAGACACTGAGACACTGAGACACAGAGACACTGAGACACTGAGACACAGAGACACTGAGTCACTGAGACACTGAGACACTGAGACACTGAGACACTGAGACACAGAGACACTGAGTCACTGAGACACTGAGACACAGAGACACAGAGACACTGAGACACTGAGACACTGAGACTCTGAGACACTGAGACACAGAGACACTGAGACACTGAGACATTGAGACACAAAGACACTGAGACACTGAGACAATGAGACACTGAGACACTGAGACACAGAGACACTGAGACACAGAGGCACTGAGACACTGAGACACTGAGACACTCTGACACTGAGACACAGAGACACTGAGACACAGAGACACTGAGACTCTGAGACACAGAGACACTGAGACACTGAGACACTGAGACACAGAGATAATGAGTCACTGAGACACTGAGACACAGAGACACTGAGACACTGAGACACAGAGACACTGAGACACTGAGACACTGAGACACTGAGACAATGAGACACTGAGACACTGAGACACTGAGACTGTGAGACACAGAGACACTGAGACACTGAGACACAGAGATACTCAGACACTGAGACACAGAGACACTGAGACACAGAGACACTGAGACTCTGAGACACAGAGACACTGAGACACTGAGACACAGAGACACTGGGACACTGAGACACTGAGACACAGTGACACTGAGACACTGAGACACAGAGACACTGAGACACTGAGACACTGAGACTCTGAGACACTGAGACAATGAGACACTGAGACACTGAGACACAGAGACACTGGGACACTGAGACACTGAGACACAGAGACACTGAGACACAGAGACACTGAGACACTGAGACACTGAGACTCTGAGACACAGAGACACTGTGACACAGAGACACTGAGACACAGAGACACTGAGACACTGAGACACAGAGACACTGAGACACTGAGACACTGAGACACAGGGACTCTGAGACACAGGGACTCTGAGACACAGAGACACTGTGACACTCAGACACTGAGACACTGAGACACTGAGACACAGAGACACTGAGACACAGAGACACAGAGACACTGATACACTGCGACACAGAGACACTGAGACACTGAGACACAGAGACACTGAGACACAGAGACACTGAGACTCTGAGACACAGAGACACTGAGACACTGAGACACAGAGACAATGAGTCACTGAGACACTGAGACAAAGAGACACTGAGACACTGAGACACTGAGACTCTGAGACACAGAGACACTGAGACACAGAGACAATGAGACACTGAGACACTGAGACACTCTGACTCTGAGACACAGAGACACTGACACACTGAGACACAGAGACACTGGGACACTGAGTCACTGAGACACAGAGACACTGTGGCACTGAGACACAGAGACTCTGAGACACAGAGGCACTGAGACTCTGAGACACAGAGACACTGAGACACTGAGACACTGAGACACAGAGACACTGAGACATTGAGACACTGAGACACTGAGACACTGAGACAAAGAGACACTGAGACACTGAGACACAGAGACACTGAGACACTGAGACTCTGAGACACAGAGACACTGAGACACAGAGACACTGAGACACTGAGACACAGAGACACAGAGAAACTGAGACACTGAGACACAGAGACACAGAGACACTGAGACACTGAGACTCTGAGACACAGAGACACTGAGACACAGAGACACTGAGGCACTGAGACACAGAGACACTGAGACACTGAGACACTCAGACACAGAGACACTGAGACACTGAGACACAGAGACACTGAGACACTGAGACACTGAGACACTGAGACACAGAGACACAGAGACACTGTGACACTGAGACACTGAGACTCTGAGACACAGAGACGCTGAGACACTGAGACACAGAGACACTGAGACACAGCGACACTGAGACACTGAGACACTGAGACACAGAGACACTGAGACACAGAGACACTGTGACACTCAGACACTGAGACACTGAGACACTGAGACACTGAGAAAGTGAACACTGATACACTGAGACACAGAGACACTGAGACACAGAGACACTGAGACACTGAGACACAGAGACACTGAGACACTGAGACACTGAGACACAGAGACACTCAGACACTGAGACACAGAGACACTGAGACACAGAGACACTGAGACTCTGAGACACAGAGACACTGAGACACTGAGTCACTGGGACACTGAGACACTGAGACACAGAGACACTGAGACACAGAGACACTGAGACACTGAGACACAGAGACACTGTGACACTGAGACACTGAGACACTGAGACACAGAGACACTGAGACACTGTGACACAGAGAGACACTGAGACACAGAGACACTGAGACACAGAGACACTGAGACTCTGAGACACAGAGACACTGAGACACAGAGACACTGAAACACTGAGACACTGAGACAATGAGACTCTGAGACACAGAGACACTGAGACACTGAGACTCTGAGACACAGAGACACTGAGACTCTGAGACACAGAGACACTGAGACACTGAGACACAGAGACACTGAGACACTGTGACACTGAGACACAGAGACAATGAGACTCTGAGACACAGAGACACTGAGACACTGAGACTCTGAGACACAGAGACACTGAGACACAGAGACACAGAGACACTGAGACACAGAGACACTGAGACACTGAGACACAGAGACACAGAGACTCTGAGACACTGAGACACTGAGACTCTGAGACACAGAGACACTGAGACACAGAGACACTGAGACACAGAGACACTGAGACACTGAGACACTGAGACACTGAGTCACTGAGACACTGAGAAACTGAGACTCTGAGACACAGAGACACTGAGACACTGAGACACTGAGACACTGAGACACTGTGACACTGAGACACAGAGACACTGAGACAAAGAGACACTGAGACTCTGAGACACAGAGACACTGAGACACTGAGACACAGAGACACTGAGACACTGAGACACAGAGACACAGAGACACTGAGACACTGAGACACAGAGACACAGAGACTCTGAGACACTGAGACACAGAGACACTGAGACACTGAGACACTGAGACTCTGAGACACAGAGACACTGAGACACTGAGACACTGAGACACAGAGACACTGAGACACTGAGACAGTGAGTCACTGAGACACTGAGACACTGAGACACAGAGACACTGAGACACTGAGACTCTGAGACACAGAGACACTGAGACACAGAGACACAGAGACACTGAGACACAGAGACACTGAGACACTGAGACACTGAGACACAGAGACACTGGGACACAGAGACACTGAGACTCTGAGACACAGAGACCCTGAGACACTGAGACACAGAGACACTGAGACACAGAGACACTGAGACACTGAGACACTGTGACACTGAGACACAGAGACACAGAGACACTGAGACTCTGAGACACAGAGACACTGAGACACTGAGAAACAGAGACACTGAGACACAGAGACACTGAGACTCTGAGACACAGAGACACTGAGACACAGAGACACTGAGACACTGAGACACTGAGACTCTGAGACACAGAGACACTGAGACACTGAGACACAGAGACACTGAGACACAGAGACACTGAGACACTGCGACACAGAGACACAGAGACTCTGAGACACTGAGACGCTGAGACACTGAGACTCTGAGACACTGAGACACTGTGACACAGAGACACTGAGACACTGAGGCACAGAGACACTGAGACACTGAGACACAGAGACACTGAGGCACTGAGACACTGAGACACAGAGACACTGAGACTCTGAGACACAGAGACACTGAGACACAGAGACACTCAGACACTGAGACTCTGAGACACAGATGCACTGAGACACTGAGACACTGAGACACTGAGACACAGAGACCCTGAGACACAGAGACACTGAGACTATGAGACACAGAGACACTGAGACACTGAGACACTGAGACACAGAGACACTGAGACACTGAGACACTGAGACACTGAGGCACAGAGACTCTGAGACAATGAGACACAAAGACACTGAGACACTGAGACACTGAGAAACTGAGACACAGAGACTCTGAGACACTGAGACACAGAGACACTGAGACTCTGAGACACAGAGACACTGAGACACAGAGACACTGAGACACTGAGACACAGAGACACTGAGACACTGAGACACTGAGACACAGAGACACTGAGACACTGAGACACAGAGACACTGAGACTCTGAGACACAAGACACTGAGACACAGAGACACTGAGACACAGAGACACAGAGACACTGAGACACTGTGACACTGAGACACTGAGACACAGAGACACAGAGACACAGAGACACAGAGACACTGAGACACTGAGACACTGAGACACTGAGACACTGAGACACTGAGACACAGAGACACTGTGACACTGTGACACTGAGACACTGAGACACTGAGAAACAGAGACACTGAGAATCTGAGACACAGAGACACTGAGACACTGAGACACAGAGACACTGAGACTCTGAGGCACAGAGGCACTGAGACACTGAGACACAGAGACACTGAGACACTGAGACACTGAGACACAGAGACTCTGAGACACTGAGACACAGAGACACTGAGACTCTGAGACACAGAGACACTGAGACACTGAGACACTGTGACACTGAGACACAGAGACACTGAGACACAGAGACACTGAGACACTGAGACACAGAGACACTGAGACACTGAGACACTGAGACACAGAGACTCTGAGACACTGAGACACAGAGACACTGAGACTCTGAGACACAGAGACACTGAGACACTGAGACACTGAGACACTGTGACACTGAGACACAGAGACACTGAGACACAGAGACACTGAGACACTGAGACACAGAGACACAGAGACACTGAGACACTGTGACACTGAGACACTGAGACACTGAGACTCTGAGACACAGAGACACTGAGACACAGAGACACTGAGACACAGAGGCACTGAGACACTGAGACACAGAGACACAGAGACACTGTGACACTGAGACACTGAGACACTGAGACTCTGAGTCACTGAGACACTGAGACACTGAGACGCAGAGACACTGAGACACTGTGACACTGAGACACAGAGACACTGAGACACTGAGACACAGAGACACTGAGACACTGAGACACAGAGACACCTAGACACTGAGACACTGAGACACTGAGACACTGAGGCACAGAGACACTGAGACACAGAGACACTGAGACGCAGAGACACTGAGACACTGAGACACAGAGACACAGAGACACTGAGACACTGAGACTCTGAGACACTGAGACACAGAGACACTGAGACACTGAGACACATAGACACTGAGACACAGAGACACAGAGACACTGAGACTCTGAGACACAGAGACACTGAGACACAGAGACACTGAGACACTGAGACACAGAGACACTGAGACACTGAGACACTGAGACACTGAGACACAGAGACACAGAGACACTGAGACACAGAGACACTGAGACACTGAGACACTGAGACACAGAGACACAGAGACACTGAGACACAGAGACACTGAGAAACTGAGACACTGAGACACTGAGACACAGAGACACTGAGACACTGAGACACTGAGGCACAGAGACACTGAGGCACAGAGACACTTAGACACTGAGACACAGAGACTCTGAGACACTGAGACACAGAGACACTGAGACTCTGAGACACAGAGACACTGAGACACAGAGACACTAAGACACTGAGACACTGAGACTCTGAGACACAGAGACACTGAGACACTGAGACACAGAGACACTGAGACACAGAGACACTGAGACACTGCGACACAGAGACACAGAGACTCTGAGACACTGAGACACAGAGACACTGAGACTCTGAGACACTGAGAAACTGAGACACTGAGACACTGAGACACAGAGACACTGAGACACTGAGACACTGAGACACAGAGACACTGAGACACTGAGACACTGAGAACCTGAGACACTGAGACACTGAGACACAGAGACACTGAGACACTGAGACACTGAGACACTGAGACACTGAGGCACAGAGACACTGAGGCACAGAGACACTGAGACACAGAGACACTGAGACACTGAGACACTGAGACACAGAGACTCTGAGGCACTGAGACACAGAGACACTGAGACTCTGAGACACAGAGACACTGAGACACAGAGACACTGAGACACTGATACACTGAGACTCTGAGACACAGAGACACTGAGACACTGAGACACAGAGACACTGAGACACAGAGACTCTGAGACACTGAGACACAGAGACACTGAGACTCTGAGACACAGAGACACTGAGACACAGAGACACTGAGACACTGAGACACTGAGACACAGAGACACTGAGACACTGAGACACAGAGACACTGAGACACAGAGACACTGAGACACTGCGACACAGAGACACAGAGACTCTGAGACACTGAGACACAGAGACACTGAGACTCTGAGACACTGAGAAACTGAGACACTGAGACACTGAGACACAGAGACACTGAGACACTGAGACACAGAGACACTGAGACACTGAGACACTGAGAAACTGAGACACTGAGACACTGAGACACAGAGACACTGAGACACTGAGACACAGAGACACTGAGACACTGAGGCACAGAGACACTGAGGCACAGAGACACTGAGACACAGAGACACTGAGACACAGAGACTCTGAGACACTGAGACACAGAGACACTGAGACTCTGAGACACAGAGACACTGAGACACAGAGACACTGAGACACTGATACACTGAGACTCTGAGACACAGAGACACTGAGACACTGAGACACAGAGACACTGAGACACTGAGACACAGAGACTCTGAGAAACTGAGACACAGAGACACTGAGGCACAGAGACACTGAGACACAGAGGCACTGAGACTCTGAGACAAAGAGACACTGAGACACTGAGACACAGAGACACTGAGACACTGAGACACTGAGACACAGATGCACTGAGACACTGAGACACTGAGACACAGAGACCCTGAGACACAGAGACACTGAGACTATGAGACACAGAGACACTGAGACACTGAGACACAGAGACACTGAGACACAGAGACACAGAGACACTGAGACATTGAGACACAGAGACTCTGAGACACTGAGACACAGAGACACTGAGACACTGAGACACTGAGACACTGAGACATTGAGACACAGAGACTCTGAGACACTGAGACACAGAGATACTGAGACACTGAGACACTGAGACTCTGAGACACAGAGACTCTGAGACACTGAGACACAGAGACACTGAGACTCTGAGACACAGAGACACTGAGACACTGAGACACAGAGACACTGAGGCACAGAGACACTGAGACACAGAGACACTGAGACACTGAGACACTGAGACACAGAGACACTGAGACACTGAGACACAGATGCACTGAGACACTGAGACACAGAAACCCTGAGACACAGAGACACTGAGACTATGAGACACAGAGACACTGAGACACTGAGACACTGAGACACTGAGACACTGAGACTCTGAGACACTGAGACACAGAGACACTGAGACACTGAGACTCTGAGACACAGAGACTCTGAGACACTGAGACGCAGAGACACTGAGACTCTGAGACACAGAGACACTGAGACTCTGAGGCAATGAGACACAGAGACACTGAGACACTGAGACACAGAGACACTGAGACACTGAGACTCTGAGACACAGAGACACTGAGACACTGTGACACTGAGACACAGAGACACTGAGACCCTGAGACACTGAGACACAGAGACACTGAGACACTGAGACACAGAGACACAGAGACACTGAGACACTGAGACACTGTGACACTGAGACACTGAGACACTGAGAAACAGAGACACTGAGACTCTGAGACACAGAGACACTGAGACACTGAGACACAGAGACACTGAGACACTGAGACACAGAGACACTGAGACTCTGAGGCACAGAGACACTGAGACACTGAGACACTCAGACACTCAGACACTGAGACACAGAGACACTGAGACACAGAGACACTGAGACTCTGAGACACAGAGACACTGAGACACTGAGGCACTGAGACACAGAGACACTGAGACACTGAGACACAGAGACACTGAGTCACTGAGACACTGAGACACAGAGACACTGAGACACTGAGACTCAGAGACACTGAGACAATGAGACACTGAGAAACTGAGACACAGAGACTCTGAGACACTGAGACACAGAGACACTGAGACTCTGAGACACAGAGACACTGAGACACAGAGACACTGAGACACTGAGACACAGAGACACTGAGACACTGAGACACTGAGACACAGAGACACTGAGACACAGAGACACTGAGACACAGAGACACTGAGACTCTGAGACACAAGACACTGAGACACTGAGACACTGAGACACTGAGACACTGAGACACTGTGACACTGAGACACTGAGACACTGAGACACTGAGACACAGAGACACTGAGACACTGAGACACAGAGACACTGAGACACAGAGACACTGTGACACTGTGACACTGAGACACTGAGACACTGAGAAACAGAGACACTGAGAATCTGAGACACAGAGACACTGAGACACTGAGACACTGAGACACAGAGACACTGAGACTCTGAGGCACAGAGGCACTGAGACACTGAGACACAGAGACACTGAGACACTGAGACACTGCGACACAGAGACTCTGAGACACTGAGACACAGAGACACTGAGACTCTGAGACACAGAGACACTGAGACACTGAGACACTGAGACACTGTGACACTGAGACACAGAGACACTGAGACACAGAGACACTGAGACACTGAGACACAGAGACACTGAGACACTGAGACACTGAGACACAGAGACTCTGAGACACTGAGACACAGAGACACTGAGACTCTGAGACACAGAGACACTGAGACACTGAGACACTGAGACACTGTGACACTGAGACACAGAGACACAGAGACACTGAGACACTGAGACACAGAGACACTGAGACACTGAGACACAGAGACACAGAGACACTGAGACACTGTGACACTGAGACACTGAGACACTGAGACTCTGAGACACAGAGACACTGAGACACAGAGACACTGAGACACAGAGGCACTGAGACACTGAGACACAGAGACACAGAGACACTGAGACACTGTGACACTGAGACACTGAGACACTGAGACTCTGAGTCACTGAGACACTGAGACACTGAGACGCAGAGACACTGAGACACTGTGACACTGAGACACAGAGACACTGAGACACTGAGACACAGAGACACTGAGACACTGAGACACAGAGACACCTAGACACTGAGACACTGAGACACTGAGACACTGAGACACTGAGGCACAGAGACACTGAGACACAGAGACACTGAGACGCAGAGACACTGAGACACTGAGACACAGAGACACAGAGACACTGAGACACTGAGACACTGAGACACAGAGACTCTGAGACACTGAGACACAGAGACACTGAGACACTGAGACACAGAGACACTGAGACACAGAGACACAGAGACACTGAGACTCTGAGACACAGAGACACTGAGACACAGAGACACTGAGACACTGAGACACAGAGACACTGAGACACTGAGACACAGAGACACTGAGACACTGAGACACTGAGACACTGAGACACAGAGACACAGAGACACTGAGACACAGAGACACTGAGACACAGAGACACTGAGAAACTGAGACACTGAGACACTGAGACACTGAGACACTGAGACACTGAGACACTGAGGCACAGAGACACTGAGGCACAGAGACACTTAGACACTGAGACACAGAGACTCTGAGACACTGAGACACAGAGACACTGAGACTCTGAGACACAGAGACACTGAGACACAGAGACACTGAGACACTGAGACACTGAGACTCAGAGACACAGAGACACTGAGACACTGAGACACAGAGACACTGAGACACAGAGACACTGAGACACTGCGACACAGAGACACAGAGATTCTGAGACACTGAGACACAGAGACACTGAGACTCTGAGACACTGAGAAACTGAGACACTGAGACACTGAGACACAGAGACACTGAGACACTGAGAACCTGAGACACTGAGACACTGAGACACAGAGACACTGAGACACTGAGACACTGAGGCACAGAGACACTGAGGCACAGAGACACTGAGACACAGAGACACTGAGACACTGAGACACTGAGACACAGAGACACAGAGACTCTGAGACACTGAGACACAGAGACACTGAGACTCTGAGACACAGAGACACTGAGACACAGAGACACTGAGACACTGATACACTGAGACTCTGAGACACAGAGACACTGAGACACTGAGACACAGAGACACTGAGACACAGAGACACTGAATCACTGAGACACTGAGACACTGAGACACAGAGACACTGAGACACTGAGACACAGAGACACTGAGACACAGAGACACTGAGTCACTGAGACTCTGAGACACAGAGACACTGAGACACTGAGACACAGAGACACTGTGACACTGAGACACAGAGACACTGAGACACAGAGACACTGAGACACTGAGACACAGAGACACTGAGACACTGAGACACAGAGACACAGAGACACTGAGACACTGTGACACTGAGACACTGAGACACTGAGACTCTGAGACACAGAGACACTGAGACACAGAGACACTGAGACACAGAGGCACTGAGACACTGAGACACAGAGACACAGAGACACTGAGACACTGTGACACTGAGACACTGAGACACTGAGACTCTGAGTCACTGAGACACTGAGACACTGAGACGCAGAGACACTGAGACACTGTGACACTGAGACACAGAGACACTGAGACACTGAGACACAGAGACACTGAGACACTGAGACACAGAGACACCTAGACACTGAGACACTGAGACACTGAGACACTGAGACACTGAGGCACAGAGACACTGAGACACAGAGACACTGAGACGCAGAGACACTGAGACACTGAGACACAGAGACACAGAGACACTGAGACACTGAGACACTGAGACACAGAGACTCTGAGACACTGAGACACAGAGACACTGAGACACTGAGACACAGAGACACTGAGACACAGAGACACAGAGACACTGAGACTCTGAGACACAGAGACACTGAGACACAGAGACACTGAGACACTGAGACACAGAGACACTGAGACACTGAGACACAGAGACACTGAGACACAGAGACACTGAGACACTGAGACACAGAGACACTGAGACACTGAGACACTGAGACACTGAGACACAGAGACACAGAGACACTGAGACACAGAGACACTGAGACACAGAGACACTGAGAAACTGAGACACTGAGACACTGAGACACTGAGACACTGAGACACTGAGACACTGAGACACTGAGGCACAGAGACACTGAGGCACAGAGACACTTAGACACTGAGACACAGAGACTCTGAGACACTGAGACACAGAGACACTGAGACTCTGAGACACAGAGACACTGAGACACAGAGACACTGAGACACTGAGACACTGAGACTCAGAGACACAGAGACACTGAGACACTGAGACACAGAGACACTGAGACACAGAGACACTGAGACACTGCGACACAGAGACACAGAGATTCTGAGACACTGAGACACAGAGACACTGAGACTCTGAGACACTGAGAAACTGAGACACTGAGACACTGAGACACAGAGACACTGAGACACTGAGACACTGAGAACCTGAGACACTGAGACACTGAGACACAGAGACACTGAGACACTGAGACACTGAGGCACAGAGACACTGAGGCACAGAGACACTGAGACACAGAGACACTGAGACACTGAGACACTGAGACACAGAGACACAGAGACTCTGAGACACTGAGACACAGAGACACTGAGACTCTGAGACACAGAGACACTGAGACACAGAGACACTGAGACACTGATACACTGAGACACTGAGACACAGAGACACTGAGACACTGAGACACAGAGACACTGAGACACAGAGACACTGAGTCACTGAGACACTGAGACACAGAGACACTGAGACACTGAGACACAGAGACACTGAGACCCTGAGACACTGAGACACTGAGACTCTGAGACACAGAGACACTGAGACACTGAGACACTGAGACAATGAGACTCTGAGACACAGGGACACTGAGACACAGAGACACTGAGACTCTGAGACCCTCAGACACAGAGACACAGAGACACTGAGACTCTGAGACACAGAGACACTGAGACACTGAGACACTGAGACACTGTGACGCAGAGACACTGAGACTCTGAGACACAAGGAAACTGAGACACTGAGACACAGAGACACTGAGACACAGAGACACAGAGACACTGAGACACTGAGACACTGAGACACAGAGACACTGAGACTCTGAGACACTGAGACACTGAGACTCTGAGACACAGAGACACTGAGACACTGAGACACTGAGACTCTGAGACACAGAGACACTGAGACACTGAGACACTGAGTCACTGAGACACTGAGACACTGAGACACAGAGACACTGAGACACAGAGACACTGAGACACAGAGACACTGAGTCACAGAGACACAGAGACTCTGAGACACTGAGACACAGAGACACTGAGACACTGAGACACTGAGACTCTGAGACACAGAGACACTGAGACACTGAGACACTGAGACACAGAGACACTGAGACACTGAGACACAGAGACACTGAGACACTGAGACACAGAGACACTGAGACAGTGAGTCACTGAGACACTGAGACACTGAGACACTGAGACACTGAGACACTGAGACACAGAGACACAGAGACACTGAGACACAGAGACACTGAGACACTGAGACACTGTGACACTGAGACACAGAGACACTGAGACACAGAGACACTGAGACTCTGAGACACAGAGACCCTGAGACACTGAGACACAGAGACACTGAGACACAGAGACACTGAGACACTGTGACACTGACACACAGAGACACTGAGACACAGAGATACTGAGACTCTGAGACACAGAGACCCTGAGACACTGAGACACCGAGACACAGAGACACTGAGGCACAGAGACACTGAGACACTGAGACACAGAGACACAGAGACACTGAGACACAGAGACACAGAGACACTGAGACACAGAGACACTGAGACACTAAGACACTGAGACACTGAGACTCTGAGACACAGAGACACTGAGACACTGAGACACAGAGACACTGAGACACTGAGAGACAGAGACACTGAGACATTGAGACACTGAGACATTGAGACACAGAGACTCTGAGACACTGAGACACTGAGACACAGAGACACAGAGACACTGAGACACAGAGACACTGAGACACTAAGACACTGAGACACTGAGACTCTGAGACACAGAGACACTGAGACACTGAGACACCGAGACACTGACACTCTGAGACACAGAGACTCTGAGACACTGAGACACTGAGACACAGAGACACTGAGACACAGAGACACTGAGACACTGAGACACAGAGACACTGAGACACTGAGACAATGAGACACTGAGACACTGAGACACAGAGACACTGAGACTCTGAGACACAGAGACACTGAGACACAGAGACACTGAGACTCTGAGACACAGTGACACTGAGACACTGAGACACAGAGACACTGTGGCACTGAGACACAGAGACACTGAGACTCTGAGACACAGAGACACTGTGGCACTGAGACACAGAGACACTGAGACACAGAGACACTGAGACTCTGAGACACAGAGACACTGAGACACTGAGACACAGAGACACTGAGACACTGAGAGACAGAGACACTGAGACATTGAGACACTGAGACATTGAGACACAGAGACTCTGAGACACTGAGACACTGAGACACAGAGACACAGAGACACTGAGACACAGAGACACTGAGACACTGAGACACAGAGACACTGTGGCACTGAGACACAGAGACACTGAGACACAGAGACACTGAGACTCTGAGACACAGAGACACTGAGACACTGAGACACAGAGACACTGAGACACTGAGAGACAGAGACACTGAGACATTGAGACACTGAGACATTGAGACACAGAGACTCTGAGACACTGAGACACTGAGACACAGAGACACAGAGACACTGAGACACAGAGACACTGAGACACTAAGACACTGAGACACTGAGACTCTGAGACACAGAGACACTGAGACACTGAGACTCTGAGACACAGTGACACTGAGACACTGAGACACAGAGACACTGAGACACAGAGACACTGAGTCACTGAGACACTGAGACACAGAGACACTGAGACACTGAGACACAGAGACACTGAGATACTGAGACACTGAGACACAGAGACACTGAGACACTGTGACACAGAGACACTGAGACAATGAGACACTGAGACACAGAGACACTGAGACACAGAGACACTGAGACTCTGAGACACAGAGACACTGAGACACTGAGACACAGAGACACTGAGACACTGAGAGACAGAGACACTGAGACATTGAGACACTGAGACATTGAGACACAGAGACTCTGAGACACTGAGACACTGAGACACAGAGACACAGAGACACTGAGACACAGAGACACTGAGACACTGAGACACAGAGACACTGTGGCACTGAGACACAGAGACACTGAGACACAGAGACACTGAGACTCTGAGACACAGAGACACTGAGACACTGAGACACTGAGACACTGAGACACTGAGAGACAGAGACACTGAGACATTGAGACACTGAGACATTGAGACACAGAGACTCTGAGACACTGAGACACTGAGACACAGAGACACAGAGACACTGAGACACAGAGACACTGAGACACTAAGACACTGAGACACTGAGACTCTGAGACACAGAGACACTGAGACACTGAGACACCGAGACACTGACACTCTGAGACACAGAGACTCTGAGACACTGAGACACTGAGACACAGAGACACTGAGACACTGAGACACAGAGACACTGAGACACTGAGACACAGAGACACTGAGACATTGAGACACTGAGACACTGAGACACAGACACACAGAGACACTGAGACACTGAGACACAGAGACACAGAGACACTGAGACACTGAGACACTGAGACACTGAGACACCGAGACACTGACACTCTGAGACACAGAGACACTGAGAGACAGAGAAACTGAGACACAGAGACACTGAGACACTGAGACACAGAGACACTGAGACACTGAGACACTGAGACACAGAGACACTGAGACACTGAGACACAGAGACACTGAGACACTGAGACACAGAGACACTCAGACACTGAGACACAGAGACACTGAGACACTGAGACTCTGAGACACAGAGACACTGAGACACTGAGACACTGAGACACAGAGACACTGAGACACTGAGACACTGAGACACAGATACACTGAGACAAAGAGACACGGAGACACTGAGACAATGAGACACTGAGACACTGAGACACAGAGACACTGGGACACTGAGAAACTGAGACACTGAGACACAGAGACACTCAGACACTGAGGCACAGAGACAGTGAGACACAGAGACACTGAGACTCTGAGAAACAGAGACACTGAGACACTGAGACACAGAGACACTGAGACACTGAGACACAGAGACACTGATACAATGAGACACTGAGACACAGAGACACTGAGACACTGAGACACTGAGACACTGAGACACTGAGACACTGAGTAACAGAGACAAAGAGACACTGAGACACTGAGACACAGAGACACAGAGACACTGAGACACAGAGACACTGAGACACAGAGACACAGAGACACTGAGACTCTGAGACACAGAGACACTGAGACACTGAGACACAGAGACACTGTGGCACTGAGACACAGAGACACTGAGGCACAGAGACACTGAGCATCTGAGACACAGAGACACTGAGACACTGAGACACAGATACACTGAGACACAGAGACACTGAGACACTGAGACAATGAGACGCTGAGACACAGAGACACTGAGACACTGAGACACAGAGACACTGAGACACTGAGACACTCAGACACTCAGACACTGAGACACAGAGACACTGAGACACTGAGACTCTGAGACACAGAGACACTGAGACACTGAGGCACTGAGACACAGAGACACTGAGACACTGAGACACAGAGACACTGAGTCACTGAGACACTGAGACACAGAGACACTGAGACACTGAGACACTGAGTAACAGAGACAAAGAGACACTGAGACACTGAGACACAGAGACACTGAGACACTGAGACACAGAGACACTGAGACACAGAGACACAGAGACACTGAGACTCTGAGACACAGAGACACTGAGACACTGAGACACAGAGACACTGAGTCACTGAGACACTGAGACACAGAGACACTGAGACACTGAGACACTGAGTAACAGAGACAAAGAGACACTGAGACACTGAGACACAGAGACACTGAGACACTGAGACACAGAGACACTGAGACACAGAGACACAGAGACACTGAGACTCTGAGACACAGAGACACTGAGACACTGAGACACAGAGACACTGTGGCACTGAGACACAGAGACACTGAGACACAGAGACACTGAGCATCTGAGACACAGAGACACTGAGACACTGAGACACAGATACACTGAGACACAGAGACACTGAGACACTGAGACAATGAGACGCTGAGACACAGAGACACTGAGACACTGAGACACAGAGACACTGAGACACTGAGACACTCAGACACTCAGACACTGAGACACAGAGACTCTGAGACACAGAGACACTGAGACTCTGAGACACAGAGACACTGAGACACTGAGGCACTGAGACACAGAGACACTGAGACACTGAGACACAGAGACACTGAGTCACTGAGACACTGAGACACAGAGACACTGAGACACTGAGACACAGAGACACTGAGTCACTGAGACACTGAAACACTGAGACACAGAGACACTGAGACACTGAGACACAGAGACACTGAGACACTAAGACAATGAGACGCTGAGACACAGAGACACTGCGACACTGAGACACAGAGACACTGAGACACTGAGACACTCAGACACTCAGACACTGAGACACAGAGACACTGAGACACAGAGACACTGAGACTCTGAGACACAGAGACACTGAGACACTGAGGCACTGAGACACAGAGACACTGAGACACTGAGACACAGAGACACTGAGACACTGAGACACAGAGACACTGAGACACTGAGACACTGAGACAATGAGACACTGAGACACTGAGAGAAAGAGACACTGAGACACAGAGACACTGAGACACTGAGACACAGTGACACTGTGGCACTGAGACACAGAGATACTGAGACACAGAGACACAGAGACTCTGAGACACAGAGACACTGAGACACTGAGACACAGAGACACTGAGACATTGAGACACTGAGACACAGAGACACTGACACACAGAGACACTGAGACACTGAGACACTGAGACACAGAGACACAGAGACACTGAGACACTGAGACACTGAGACACAGAGACACTGAGACACTGAGACACAGAGACACTGAGACACCGAGACACTGACACTCTGAGACACAGAGACACTGAGACACAGAGACACTGAGACACTGAGACACAGAGACACTGAGACACTGAGACACTGAGACACTGAGACACAGAGACACTCAGACACTGAGACACAGAGACACTGAGACACTGAGACTCTGAGACACAGAGACACTGAGACACTGAGACACTGAGACACAGAGACACTGAGACACTGAGACACAGAGACACTGAGACACTGAGACACTGATACACTGAGACACAGAGACACAGAGACACTGAGACACTGAGACACAGAGACACAGAGACACTGAGACACTGAGACACTGAGACACAGAGACACTGAGACAAAGAGACACTGAGACACTGAGACAATGAGACACTGAGACACTGAGACACAGAGACACTGGGACGCTGAGAAACTGAGACACTGAGACACAGAGACACTCAGACACTGAGGCACAGAGACAGTGAGACACAGAGACACTGAGACACAGAGACACTGAGACACTGAGACACTGAGACACTGAGACACAGAGACACTGAGACAATGAGACACTGAGACACAGAGACACTGAGACACTGAGACACTGAGAAACTGAGACCCTGAGACACTGGGACACAGAGACACTGAGACACTGAGTCACAGAGACAAAGAGACACTGAGACACTGAGACACAGAGACACTGAGACACTGAGACACAGAGACACTGAGACACAGAGACACAGAGACACTGAGACTCTGAAACACAGAGACACTGAGACACTGAGACACTGTGGCACTGAGACACAGAGACACTGAGACACAGAGACACTGAGCATCTGAGACACAGAGACACTGAGACACTGAGACACAGATACACTGAGACACTGAGACACAGAGACACTGAGACACTGAGACAATGAGACGCTGAGACACAGAGACACTGAGACACTGAGACACTGAGACACTCAGACACTGAGACACAGAGACACTGAGACACAGAGACACTGAGACTCTGAGACACAGAGACACTGAGACACTGAGGCACTGAGACACAGAGACACTGAGACACTGAGACACAGAGACACTGAGTCACTGAGACACTGAGACACAGAGACACTGAGACACTGAGACACTGAGACACTGAGACACTGAGACAATGAGACACTGAGACACTGAGAGAAAGAGACACTGAGACACTGAGACACAGAGACACTGAGACACTGAGACACTGTGGCACTGAGACACAGAGACACTGAGACACAGAGACACTGAGACTCTGAGACACAGAGACACCGAGACACTGAGACACAGAGACACTGAGACACTGAGACACAGAGACACTGAGACATTGAGACACTGAGACACTGAGACACTGACACACAGAGACACTGAGACACTGAGACACAGAGACACTGAGACACTGAGACACAGAGACACCGAGACACTGACACTCTGAGACACAGAGACACTGAGACACAGAGACACTGAGACACTGAGACACAGAGACACTGAGACACTGAGACAATGAGACACTGAGACACAGAGACACTGAGACACTGAGACACAGAGACACTGAGACACTGAGACACTCAGACACTGAGACACAGAGACACTGAGACACAGAGACACTGAGACTCTGAGACACAGAGACACTGAGACACTGAGACACTGAGACACTGAGACACAGAGACACTGAGTCACTGAGACACTGAGACACAGAGACACTGAGACACTGAGACACAGAGACACTGAGACTCTGAGACACAGAGACACTGAGACACTGAGACACAGAGACACAGAGACACTGAGACACTGAGACACTGAGACACTGAGACACAGAGACACAGAGACACTGAGACTCTGAGACACAGAGACACTGAGACACTGAGACACAGAGACAGTGTGGCACTGAGACACAGAGACACTGAGACACAGAAACACTGAGACTCTGAGACACAGAGACACTGAGACACTGAGACACAGATACACTGAGACACTGAGACACAGAGACACTGAGATATTGAGACACTGAGACACTGAGACACTGAGACACAGAGACACTGAGACACAGAGACACAGAGACACTGAGACACAGAAACACTGAGACACTGAGACACTGAGACTCTGAGACACAGAGACACTGAGACACAGAGACACTGAGACACTGAGACACAGAGACACTGAGACACAGAGACACTGAGACACCGAGACACAGAGACACTGAGACACTGTGACACAGAGACACTGAGACACTCAGACACTGAGACACAGAGACACTGAGACACAGAGACACTGAGACTCTGAGACACAGTGACACTGAGACACAGAGACACAGAGACACTGAGACACTGAGACACAGAGACACTGAGACACAGAGACACTGAGTCACTGAGACACTGAGACACAGAGACACTGAGACACTGAGACACTGAGACACTGAGACAATGAGACACTGAGACACTGAGAGACTGAGTCACTGAGACACTGAGACACAGAGACACTGAGACACAGAGACACAGAGACACTGAGACACTGAGACACTGAGACACTGAGACACAGAGACACTGAGACTCTGAGACACAGTGACACTGAGACACAGAGACACTGAGACACTGAGACACTGAGACACAGAGACACTGAGACACAGAGACACTGAGTCACTGAGACACTGAGACACAGAGACACTGAGACACTGAGACACTGAGACACAGAGACACTGAGACACTGAGACACAGAGACACTGAGACACTGAGACACAGAGACACTGAGACACTGAGACACTGAGACACTGAGACAATGAGACACTGAGACACTGAGAGACTGAGTCACTGAGACACTGAGACACAGAGACACTGAGACACTGAGACACTGAGACACAGAGACACAGAGACTCTGAGACACTGAGACACAGAGACACTGAGACACTGAGACACTGAGACTCTGAGACACAGAGACACTGAGACACTGAGACACAGAGACACTGAGACACTGAGACACAGAGACACTGAGACACTGAGACAGTGAGTTACTGAGACACTGAGACACTGAGACACAGAGACACTGAGAAACTGAGACTCTGAGACACTGAGACACTGAGACACTGAGTCACTGAGACACTGACACACTGAGACACAGAGACACTGAGACACTGAGACACTGAGACACAGAGACACTGAGACACTGAGACAATGAGACACTGAGACACTGAGACACTGAGAAACTGAGACACAGAGACACTGAGACACTGAGACACAGAGACACTGAGACACTGAGACACTGAGTCACTGAGACACTGACACACTGAGACACAGAGACACTGAGACACTGAGACACAGAGACACTGAGACACTGAGACACAGAGACACTGAGTCACTGAGACACTGAGACACTGAGACACAGAGACACTGAGACACTGAGACACAGAGACACTGAGACACTGAGACACTGAGTCACTGAGACACAGAGACACTGAGACACAGAGACACTGAGACACTGAGACACTGAGACTCTGAGACACTGAGACACTGAGACAATGAGACACTGAGACACTGAGTCACTGAGACACTGAGACACAGAGACACTGAGACACAGAGACACAGAGACACTGAGACACTGAGACACTGAGACACTGAGAAACTGAGACACAGAGACACTGAGAAACTGAGACACTGAGACACAGAGACACTCAGACACTGAGACACAGAGACACTGAGACACAGAGACACTGAGACTCTGAGACACAGAGACACTGAGACACAGAGACACAGAGACACTGAGACACTGAGTCACTGAGACACTGACACACTGAGACACAGAGACACTGAGACACTGAGACACAGAGACACTGAGACACTGAGACACAGAGACACTGAGTCACTGAGACACTGAGACACTGAGACACTGAGACACTGAGACACAGAGACACTGAGACACAGAGACACTGAGTCACTGAGACACTGAGACACAGAGACACTGAGACACTGAGACACTGAGACACTGAGACTCTGAGACACAGAGACACTGAGACACTGAGACACTGAGACAATGAGACACAGAGACACTGAGACACTGAGACAATGAGACACTGAGACACTGAGACACAGAGACACTGAGACTCTGAGACACAGAGACACTGAGACACAGAGACACTGAGACTCTGAGACACAGTGACACTGAGACACTGAGACACAGAGACACTGTGGCACTGAGACACAGAGACACTGAGACTCTGAGACACAGAGACACTGTGGCACTGAGACACAGAGACACTGAGACACAGAGACACTGAGACTCTGAGACACAGAGACACTGAGACACTGAGACACAGAGACACTGAGACACTGAGAGACAGAGACACTGAGACATTGAGACACTGAGACATTGAGACACAGAGACTCTGAGACACTGAGACACTGAGACACAGAGACACAGAGACACTGAGACACAGAGACACTGAGACACTGAGACACAGAGACACTGTGGCACTGAGACACAGAGACACTGAGACACAGAGACACTGAGACTCTGAGACACAGAGACACTGAGACACTGAGACACAGAGACACTGAGACACTGAGAGACAGAGACACTGAGACATTGAGACACTGAGACATTGAGACACAGAGACTCTGAGACACTGAGACACTGAGACACAGAGACACAGAGACACTGAGACACAGAGACACTGAGACACTAAGACACTGAGACACTGAGACTCTGAGACACAGAGACACTGAGACACTGAGACTCTGAGACACAGTGACACTGAGACACTGAGACACAGAGACACTGAGACACAGAGACACTGAGTCACTGAGACACTGAGACACAGAGACACTGAGACACTGAGACACAGAGACACTGAGATACTGAGACACTGAGACACAGAGACACTGAGACACTGTGACACAGAGACACTGAGACAATGAGACACTGAGACACAGAGACACTGAGACACAGAGACACTGAGACTCTGAGACACAGAGACACTGAGACACTGAGACACAGAGACACTGAGACACTGAGAGACAGAGACACTGAGACATTGAGACACTGAGACATTGAGACACAGAGACTCTGAGACACTGAGACACTGAGACACAGAGACACAGAGACACTGAGACACAGAGACACTGAGACACTGAGACACAGAGACACTGTGGCACTGAGACACAGAGACACTGAGACACAGAGACACTGAGACTCTGAGACACAGAGACACTGAGACACTGAGACACTGAGACACTGAGACACTGAGAGACAGAGACACTGAGACATTGAGACACTGAGACATTGAGACACAGAGACTCTGAGACACTGAGACACTGAGACACAGAGACACAGAGACACTGAGACACAGAGACACTGAGACACTAAGACACTGAGACACTGAGACTCTGAGACACAGAGACACTGAGACACTGAGACACCGAGACACTGACACTCTGAGACACAGAGACTCTGAGACACTGAGACACTGAGACACAGAGACACTGAGACACTGAGACACAGAGACACTGAGACACTGAGACACAGAGACACTGAGACATTGAGACACTGAGACACTGAGACACAGACACACAGAGACACTGAGACACTGAGACACAGAGACACAGAGACACTGAGACACTGAGACACTGAGACACTGAGACACCGAGACACTGACACTCTGAGACACAGAGACACTGAGAGACAGAGAAACTGAGACACAGAGACACTGAGACACTGAGACACAGAGACACTGAGACACTGAGACACTGAGACACAGAGACACTGAGACACTGAGACACAGAGACACTGAGACACTGAGACACAGAGACACTCAGACACTGAGACACAGAGACACTGAGACACTGAGACTCTGAGACACAGAGACACTGAGACACTGAGACACTGAGACACAGAGACACTGAGACACTGAGACACTGAGACACAGATACACTGAGACAAAGAGACACGGAGACACTGAGACAATGAGACACTGAGACACTGAGACACAGAGACACTGGGACACTGAGAAACTGAGACACTGAGACACAGAGACACTCAGACACTGAGGCACAGAGACAGTGAGACACAGAGACACTGAGACTCTGAGAAACAGAGACACTGAGACACTGAGACACAGAGACACTGAGACACTGAGACACAGAGACACTGATACAATGAGACACTGAGACACAGAGACACTGAGACACTGAGACACTGAGACACTGAGACACTGAGACACTGAGTAACAGAGACAAAGAGACACTGAGACACTGAGACACAGAGACACAGAGACACTGAGACACAGAGACACTGAGACACAGAGACACAGAGACACTGAGACTCTGAGACACAGAGACACTGAGACACTGAGACACAGAGACACTGTGGCACTGAGACACAGAGACACTGAGGCACAGAGACACTGAGCATCTGAGACACAGAGACACTGAGACACTGAGACACAGATACACTGAGACACAGAGACACTGAGACACTGAGACAATGAGACGCTGAGACACAGAGACACTGAGACACTGAGACACAGAGACACTGAGACACTGAGACACTCAGACACTCAGACACTGAGACACAGAGACACTGAGACACTGAGACTCTGAGACACAGAGACACTGAGACACTGAGGCACTGAGACACAGAGACACTGAGACACTGAGACACAGAGACACTGAGTCACTGAGACACTGAGACACAGAGACACTGAGACACTGAGACACTGAGTAACAGAGACAAAGAGACACTGAGACACTGAGACACAGAGACACTGAGACACTGAGACACAGAGACACTGAGACACAGAGACACAGAGACACTGAGACTCTGAGACACAGAGACACTGAGACACTGAGACACAGAGACACTGAGTCACTGAGACACTGAGACACAGAGACACTGAGACACTGAGACACTGAGTAACAGAGACAAAGAGACACTGAGACACTGAGACACAGAGACACTGAGACACTGAGACACAGAGACACTGAGACACAGAGACACAGAGACACTGAGACTCTGAGACACAGAGACACTGAGACACTGAGACACAGAGACACTGTGGCACTGAGACACAGAGACACTGAGACACAGAGACACTGAGCATCTGAGACACAGAGACACTGAGACACTGAGACACAGATACACTGAGACACAGAGACACTGAGACACTGAGACAATGAGACGCTGAGACACAGAGACACTGAGACACTGAGACACAGAGACACTGAGACACTGAGACACTCAGACACTCAGACACTGAGACACAGAGACTCTGAGACACAGAGACACTGAGACTCTGAGACACAGAGACACTGAGACACTGAGGCACTGAGACACAGAGACACTGAGACACTGAGACACAGAGACACTGAGTCACTGAGACACTGAGACACAGAGACACTGAGACACTGAGACACAGAGACACTGAGTCACTGAGACACTGAAACACTGAGACACAGAGACACTGAGACACTGAGACACAGAGACACTGAGACACTAAGACAATGAGACGCTGAGACACAGAGACACTGCGACACTGAGACACAGAGACACTGAGACACTGAGACACTCAGACACTCAGACACTGAGACACAGAGACACTGAGACACAGAGACACTGAGACTCTGAGACACAGAGACACTGAGACACTGAGGCACTGAGACACAGAGACACTGAGACACTGAGACACAGAGACACTGAGACACTGAGACACAGAGACACTGAGACACTGAGACACTGAGACAATGAGACACTGAGACACTGAGAGAAAGAGACACTGAGACACAGAGACACTGAGACACTGAGACACAGTGACACTGTGGCACTGAGACACAGAGATACTGAGACACAGAGACACAGAGACTCTGAGACACAGAGACACTGAGACACTGAGACACAGAGACACTGAGACATTGAGACACTGAGACACAGAGACACTGACACACAGAGACACTGAGACACTGAGACACTGAGACACAGAGACACAGAGACACTGAGACACTGAGACACTGAGACACAGAGACACTGAGACACTGAGACACAGAGACACTGAGACACCGAGACACTGACACTCTGAGACACAGAGACACTGAGACACAGAGACACTGAGACACTGAGACACAGAGACACTGAGACACTGAGACACTGAGACACTGAGACACAGAGACACTCAGACACTGAGACACAGAGACACTGAGACACTGAGACTCTGAGACACAGAGACACTGAGACACTGAGACACTGAGACACAGAGACACTGAGACACTGAGACACAGAGACACTGAGACACTGAGACACTGATACACTGAGACACAGAGACACAGAGACACTGAGACACTGAGACACAGAGACACAGAGACACTGAGACACTGAGACACTGAGACACAGAGACACTGAGACAAAGAGACACTGAGACACTGAGACAATGAGACACTGAGACACTGAGACACAGAGACACTGGGACGCTGAGAAACTGAGACACTGAGACACAGAGACACTCAGACACTGAGGCACAGAGACAGTGAGACACAGAGACACTGAGACACAGAGACACTGAGACACTGAGACACTGAGACACTGAGACACAGAGACACTGAGACAATGAGACACTGAGACACAGAGACACTGAGACACTGAGACACTGAGAAACTGAGACCCTGAGACACTGGGACACAGAGACACTGAGACACTGAGTCACAGAGACAAAGAGACACTGAGACACTGAGACACAGAGACACTGAGACACTGAGACACAGAGACACTGAGACACAGAGACACAGAGACACTGAGACTCTGAGACACAGAGACACTGAGACACTGAGACACTGTGGCACTGAGACACAGAGACACTGAGACACAGAGACACTGAGCATCTGAGACACAGAGACACTGAGACACTGAGACACAGATACACTGAGACACTGAGACACAGAGACACTGAGACACTGAGACAATGAGACGCTGAGACACAGAGACACTGAGACACTGAGACACTGAGACACTCAGACACTGAGACACAGAGACACTGAGACACAGAGACACTGAGACTCTGAGACACAGAGACACTGAGACACTGAGGCACTGAGACACAGAGACACTGAGACACTGAGACACAGAGACACTGAGTCACTGAGACACTGAGACACAGAGACACTGAGACACTGAGACACTGAGACACTGAGACACTGAGACAATGAGACACTGAGACACTGAGAGAAAGAGACACTGAGACACTGAGACACAGAGACACTGAGACACTGAGACACTGTGGCACTGAGACACAGAGACACTGAGACACAGAGACACTGAGACTCTGAGACACAGAGACACCGAGACACTGAGACACAGAGACACTGAGACACTGAGACACAGAGACACTGAGACATTGAGACACTGAGACACTGAGACACTGACACACAGAGACACTGAGACACTGAGACACAGAGACACTGAGACACTGAGACACAGAGACACCGAGACACTGACACTCTGAGACACAGAGACACTGAGACACAGAGACACTGAGACACTGAGACACAGAGACACTGAGACACTGAGACAATGAGACACTGAGACACAGAGACACTGAGACACTGAGACACAGAGACACTGAGACACTGAGACACTCAGACACTGAGACACAGAGACACTGAGACACAGAGACACTGAGACTCTGAGACACAGAGACACTGAGACACTGAGACACTGAGACACTGAGACACAGAGACACTGAGTCACTGAGACACTGAGACACAGAGACACTGAGACACTGAGACACAGAGACACTGAGACTCTGAGACACAGAGACACTGAGACACTGAGACACAGAGACACAGAGACACTGAGACACTGAGACACTGAGACACTGAGACACAGAGACACAGAGACACTGAGACTCTGAGACACAGAGACACTGAGACACTGAGACACAGAGACAGTGTGGCACTGAGACACAGAGACACTGAGACACAGAAACACTGAGACTCTGAGACACAGAGACACTGAGACACTGAGACACAGATACACTGAGACACTGAGACACAGAGACACTGAGATATTGAGACACTGAGACACTGAGACACTGAGACACAGAGACACTGAGACACAGAGACACAGAGACACTGAGACACAGAAACACTGAGACACTGAGACACTGAGACTCTGAGACACAGAGACACTGAGACACAGAGACACTGAGACACTGAGACACAGAGACACTGAGACACAGAGACACTGAGACACCGAGACACAGAGACACTGAGACACTGTGACACAGAGACACTGAGACACTCAGACACTGAGACACAGAGACACTGAGACACAGAGACACTGAGACTCTGAGACACAGTGACACTGAGACACAGAGACACAGAGACACTGAGACACTGAGACACAGAGACACTGAGACACAGAGACACTGAGTCACTGAGACACTGAGACACAGAGACACTGAGACACTGAGACACTGAGACACTGAGACAATGAGACACTGAGACACTGAGAGACTGAGTCACTGAGACACTGAGACACAGAGACACTGAGACACAGAGACACAGAGACACTGAGACACTGAGACACTGAGACACTGAGACACAGAGACACTGAGACTCTGAGACACAGTGACACTGAGACACAGAGACACTGAGACACTGAGACACTGAGACACAGAGACACTGAGACACAGAGACACTGAGTCACTGAGACACTGAGACACAGAGACACTGAGACACTGAGACACTGAGACACAGAGACACTGAGACACTGAGACACAGAGACACTGAGACACTGAGACACAGAGACACTGAGACACTGAGACACTGAGACACTGAGACAATGAGACACTGAGACACTGAGAGACTGAGTCACTGAGACACTGAGACACAGAGACACTGAGACACTGAGACACTGAGACACAGAGACACAGAGACTCTGAGACACTGAGACACAGAGACACTGAGACACTGAGACACTGAGACTCTGAGACACAGAGACACTGAGACACTGAGACACAGAGACACTGAGACACTGAGACACAGAGACACTGAGACACTGAGACAGTGAGTTACTGAGACACTGAGACACTGAGACACAGAGACACTGAGAAACTGAGACTCTGAGACACTGAGACACTGAGACACTGAGTCACTGAGACACTGACACACTGAGACACAGAGACACTGAGACACTGAGACACTGAGACACAGAGACACTGAGACACTGAGACAATGAGACACTGAGACACTGAGACACTGAGAAACTGAGACACAGAGACACTGAGACACTGAGACACAGAGACACTGAGACACTGAGACACTGAGTCACTGAGACACTGACACACTGAGACACAGAGACACTGAGACACTGAGACACAGAGACACTGAGACACTGAGACACAGAGACACTGAGTCACTGAGACACTGAGACACTGAGACACAGAGACACTGAGACACTGAGACACAGAGACACTGAGACACTGAGACACTGAGTCACTGAGACACAGAGACACTGAGACACAGAGACACTGAGACACTGAGACACTGAGACTCTGAGACACTGAGACACTGAGACAATGAGACACTGAGACACTGAGTCACTGAGACACTGAGACACAGAGACACTGAGACACAGAGACACAGAGACACTGAGACACTGAGACACTGAGACACTGAGAAACTGAGACACAGAGACACTGAGAAACTGAGACACTGAGACACAGAGACACTCAGACACTGAGACACAGAGACACTGAGACACAGAGACACTGAGACTCTGAGACACAGAGACACTGAGACACAGAGACACAGAGACACTGAGACACTGAGTCACTGAGACACTGACACACTGAGACACAGAGACACTGAGACACTGAGACACAGAGACACTGAGACACTGAGACACAGAGACACTGAGTCACTGAGACACTGAGACACTGAGACACTGAGACACTGAGACACAGAGACACTGAGACACAGAGACACTGAGTCACTGAGACACTGAGACACAGAGACACTGAGACACTGAGACACTGAGACACTGAGACTCTGAGACACAGAGACACTGAGACACTGAGACACTGAGACAATGAGACTCTGAGAGACAGAGACACTGAGACACTGAGACACAGAGACACTGAGACACAGAGACACTGAGACACTGAGACACAGAGACACTGTGACACTGAGACACAGAGACACTGAGACACAGAGAAGCAGAGACACTGAGACCCAGAGACACTGAGACACAGAGACACTGAGACACTGTGACACTGAGACACTGAGACAATGAGACACTGAGACACTGAGACACAGAGACACTGAGACTCTGAGACACTGAGACTCTGAGACACTGAGACACTGAGACACAGAGACACTGAGACTCTGAGACACAGAGACACTGAGACACTGAGACACAGAGACACTGAGTCACTGAGACACTGAGACACTGAGACACAGAGACACTGAGACACTGAGACACAGAGACACTGAGACACTGAGACAATGAGACGCTGAGACACAGAGACACTGAGACACTGAGACACAGAGACACTGAGACACTCAGACACTCAGACACTGAGACACAGAGACACTGAGACACTGAGACACAGAGACACTGTGACACTGAGACACAGAGACACTGAGACACAGAGAAGCAGAGACACTGAGACCCAGAGACACAGAGACACTGAGACACTGTGACACTGAGACACTGAGACAATGAGACACTGAGACACTGAGACACAGAGACACTGAGACTCTGAGACACTGAGACTCTGAGACACTGAGACACTGAGACACAGAGACACTGAGACTCTGAGACACAGAGACACTGAGACACTGAGACACTGAGACACAGAGACACTGAGTCACTGAGACACTGAGACACTGAGACACAGAGACACTGAGACACTGAGACACAGAGACACTGAGACAATGAGACGCTGAGACACAGAGACACTGAGACACTGAGACACAGAGACACTGAGACACTCAGACACTCAGACACTGAGACACAGAGACACTGAGACACAGAGAAACTGAGACTCTGAGACACAGAGACACTGAGACACTGAGGCACTGAGACACAGAGACACTGAGACACTGAGACACAGAGACACTGAGACACTGAGACACAGAGACACTGAGACACTGAGACACTGAGACACTGAGACACTGAGAGAAAGAGACACTGACACACTGAGACACAGAGACACTGAGACACTGAGACACAGAGACACTGTGGCACTGAGACACAGAGATACTGAGACACAGAGACACTGAGACTCTGAGACACAGAGACACTGAGACACTGAGACACAGAGACACTGAGACACTGAGACGCTGAGACATTGAGACACTGAGACACTGAGACACTGACACACAGAGACACTGAGACACTGAGACACTGAGACACAGAGACACAGAGACACAGAGACACTGAGACACTGAGACACTGAGACACAGAGACACTGACACTCTGAGACACAGAGACACTGAGACACAGAGACACTGAGACTCTGAGACACTGAGACACAGAGACACTGAGACACTGAGACACAGAGACACAGAGACACTGAGACACAGAGACACTGAGACTCTGAGACACAGAGACCCTGAGACACTGAGACACCGAGACACAGAGACACTGAGGCACAGAGACACTGAAACACTGAGACACTGAGACACAGAGACACAGAGACACTGAGACACTGAGACACTGAGACTCTGAGACACAGAGACACTGAGACACTGAGAAGCAGAGACACTGAGACCCAGAGACACTGAGACACAGAGACACTGAGACACTGTGACACTGAGACACTGAGACAATGAGACACTGAGACACTGAGACACAGAGACACTGAGACTCTGAGACACTGAGACACTGAGACACTGAGACACAGAGACACTGAGACTCTGAGACACAGATACACTGAGACACTGAGACACTGAGACACTGAGACACAGAGACACTGAGTCACTGAGACACTGAAACACTGAGACACAGAGACACAGAGACACTGAGACACAGAGACACTGAGACACTGAGACAATGAGACGCTGAGACACAGAGACACTGAGACACTGAGACACAGAGACACTGAGACACTGAGACACTCAGACACTCAGACACTGAGACACAGAGACACTGAGACACAGAGACACTGAGACTCTGAGACACAGAGACACTGAGACACTGAGGCACTGAGACACAGAGACACTGAGACAATGAGACACAGAGACACTGAGACACTGAGACACAGAGACACTGAGACACTGAGACACTGAGACAATGAGACACTGAGACACTGAGAGAAAGAGACACTGAGACACAGAGACACTGAGACACTGAGACACAGAGACACTGTGGCACTGAGGCACAGAGATACTGAGACACAGAGACACAGAGACTCTGAGACACAGAGACACTGAGACACTGAGACACAGAGACACTGAGACATTGAGACACTGAGACACTGAGACACTGACACACAGAGACACTGAGACACTGAGACACAGAGACACAGAGACACTGAGACACTGAGACACAGAGACACTGAGACACAAGACACTGAGACACCGAGACACTGACACTCTGAGACACAGAGACACTGAGACACAGAGAAACTGAGACACAGAGACACTGAGACACTGAGACACAGAGACACTGAGACACTGAGACACTGAGACACTGAGACACTGAGACACAGAGACACTCAGACACTGAGACACAGAGACACTGAGACACTGAGACTCTGAGACACAGAGACACTGAGACACTGAGACACAGAGACACTGAGACACTGAGACACTGAGACACAGAGACACAGAGACACAGAGACACTGAGACACTGAGACACAGAGACACAGAGACACTGAGACACTGAGACACAGAGACACTGAGACAAAGAGACACTGAGACACTGAGACAATGAGACACTGAGGCACTGAGACACAGAGACACTGGGACACTGAGAAACTGAGACACTGAGACACAGAGACACTCAGACACTGAGGCACAGAGACAGTGAGACACAGAGACACTGAGACTCTGAGAAACAGAGACACTGAGACACTGAGACACTGAGACACAGAGACACTGAGACACTGAGACACAGAGACACTGATACAATGAGACACTGAGACACAGAGACACTGAGACACTGAGACACTGAGACACTGAGACACTGAGTAACAGAGACAAAGAGACACTGAGACACTGAGACACAGAGACACTGAGACACTGAGACACAGAGACACTGAGACACAGAGACACAGAGACACTGAGACTCTGAGACACAGAGACACTGAGACACTGAGACACAGAGACACTGTGGCACTGAGACACAGAGACACTGAGGCACAGAGACACTGAGCATCTGAGACACAGAGACACTGAGACACTGAGACACTGAGACACAGAGACACTGAGTCACTGAGACACTGAGACACTGAGACACAGAGACACTGAGACACTGAGACACAGAGACACTGAGACACTGAGACAATGAGACGCTGAGACACAGAGACACTGAGACACTGAGACACAGAGACACTGAGACACTCAGACACTCAGACACTGAGACACAGAGACACTGAGACACAGAGACACTGAGACTCTGAGACACAGAGACACTGAGACACTGAGGCACTGAGACACAGAGACACTGAGACACTGAGACACAGAGACACTGAGACACTGAGACACAGAGACACTGAGACACTGAGACACTGAGACAATGAGACACTGAGACACTGAGAGAAAGAGACACTGACACACTGAGACACAGAGACACTGAGACACTGAGACACAGAGACACTGTGGCACTGAGACACAGAGATACTGAGACACAGAGACACTGAGACTCTGAGACACAGAGACACTGAGACACTGAGACACAGAGACACTGAGACACTGAGACACTGAGACATTGAGACACTGAGACACTGACACACAGAGACACTGAGACACTGAGACACTGAGACACAGAGACACAGAGACACAGAGACACTGAGACACTGAGACACTGAGACACAGAGACACTGACACTCTGAGACACAGAGACACTGAGACACAGAGACACTGAGACTCTGAGACACTGAGACACAGAGACACTGAGACACTGAGACTCTGAGACACAGAGACACTGAGACACAGAGACACTGAGACTCTGAGACACTGAGACACAGAGACACTGAGACACTGAGACTCTGAGACACAGAGACACTGAGACACAGAGACACTGAGACACAGAGACACAGAGACACTGAGACACTGAGACAATGAGACACTGAGACACAGAGACACTGAGACTCTGAGACACTGAGACACTGAGACACTGAGACACAGAGACACTGAGACACAGAGACACTGAGACTCTGAGACACAGAGACACTGAGACACTGAGACACAGAGACACTGAGACACAGAGACACAGAGACACTGAAACACTGAGACACAGAGACTCTGAGACACTGAGACACAGAGACACTGAGACACAGAGATACTGAGACACTGAGACACTGAGACTCTGAGAGACAGAGACACTGAGACACAGAGACACTGAGACACTGAGACACTGAGACACAGAGACACTGAGACATTGAGACACTGAGACACTGAGACACTGACACACAGAGACACTGAGACACTGAGACACAGAGACACAGAGACACTGAGACACTGAGACACAGAGACACTGAGACACTGAGACACAGAGACACTGAGACACCGAGACACTGACACTCTGAGGCACAGAGACACTGAGACACAGAGACACTGAGACTCTGAGACACTGAGACACAGAGACACTGAGACACTGAGACTCTGAGACACAGAGACACAGAGACACTGAGACTCTGAGACACAGAGACACTGAGACACTGAGACACAGAGACACTGAGACACAGAGACACAGAGACACTGAGACACTGAGACACAGAGACTCTGAGACACAGAGACACTGTGGCACTGAGACACAGAGACACTGAGACACAGAGACACTGAGACTCTGAGACACAGAGACACTGAGACACTGAGACACAGAGACACTGAGACACTGAGACCCAGAGACACTGAGACATTGAGACACTGAGACACTGAGACACTGACACACAGAGACACTGAGACACTGAGACACTGAGACACTGAGACACAGAGACACTGAGACACAGAGACACTGAGACACTGAGACACAGAGACACTGAGACACCGAGACACTGACACTCTGAGACACAGAGACACTGAGACACAGAGACACTGAGACTCTGAGACACTGAGACACAGAGACACTGAGACACTGAGACACTGAGACTCTGAGACACAGAGACACTGAGACACAGAGACACTGAGACACTGAGACACAGAGACACTGAGACACTGAGACAATGAGACACTGAGACACAGAGACACTGAGACTCTGAGACACTGAGACACTGAGACACTGAGACACTGAGACAGAGAGACACTGAGACTCTGAGACACAGAGACACTGAGACACTGAGACACAGAGACACTGAGAAACAGAGACACTGAGACACTGAGACACTGAGACACAGAGACTCTGAGACACTGAGACACAGAGACACTGAGACACAGAGACACTGAGACACTGAGACACTGAGACTCTGAGAGACAGAGACACTGAGACACAGAGACACTGAGACAGAGAGACACTGAGACTCTGAGACACAGAGACACTGAGACACTGAGACACAGAGACACTGAGAAACAGAGACACTGAGACACTGAGACACTGAGACACAGAGACTCTGAGACACTGAGACACAGAGACACTGAGACACAGAGACACTGAGACACTGAGACACTGAGACTCTGAGAGACAGAGACACTGAGACACAGAGACACTGAGACACAGAGACACTGAGACACTGAGACACTGAGACACTGAGTCACTGAGAAACTGAGACACAGAGACACTGAGACACTGAGACACTGAGACTCTGAGACACAGAGACACTGAGACACTGAGACACTGAGACACAGAGACACTGAGACACTGAGACACTGAGACAATGAGACACTGAGACACTGAGACACAGAGACACTGAGACACTGAGACACTGAGAAACTGAGACACTGAGACACTGAGACACAGAGACACTGAGACACTGAGACACTGAGACACTGAGACACAGAGACACTCAGACACTGAGACACAGAGACACTGAGACACAGAGATACTGAGACTCTGAGACACAGAGACACTGAGACACTGAGACACAGAGACACTGAGACACAGAGACACTGAGACACTGAGAAACTGAGAAACTGAGACACTGAGACACAGAGACACTCAGACACTGAGACACAGAGACACTGAGACACAGAGACACTGAGACTCTGAGACACAGAGACACTGAGACACTGAGACAATGAGACACTGAGACACTGAGACACAGAGACACTGAGACACTGACACACTGAGAAACTGAGACACTGAGACACAGAGACACTCAGACACTTAGACACAGAGACACTGAGACACAGAGACACTGAAACTCTGAGACACAAAGACACTGAGACACTGAGACACAGAGACACTGAGACACAGAGACACTGAGACACTGAGACACAGAGACACTGAGACACTGAGACAATGAGACACTGAGACACTGAGACACAGAGACACTGAGAAACTGAGACACAGAGACACTGAGAAACTGAGACACTGAGACACAGAGACACTCAGACACTGAGACACAGAGACACTGAGACACAGAGACACTGAGACTCTGAGACACAGAGACACTGAGACACTGAGACACAGAGACACTGAGACACTGAGACACTGAGACACTGAGTCACTGAGACACTGACACACTGAGACACAGAGACACTGAGACACTGAGACACTGAGACACAGAGACACTGAGAAACTGAGACACAGAGACACTGAGACACAGAGACACTGAGACACTGAGTCACTGAGACACTGACACACTGAGACACAGAGACACTGAGACACTGAGACACAGAGACACTGAGACACAGAGACACTGAGTCACTGAGACACTGAGACACAGAGACACTGAGACACTGAGACACAGAGACACTGAGACACTGAGACACTGAGTCACTGAGACACTGAGACACAGAGACACTGAGACACAGAGACACTGAGACACTGAGACACTGAGACACTGAGACTCTGAGACACTGAGACACTGAGACACTGAGACAATGAGACACTGAGACACTGAGTCACTGAGACACTGAGACACAGAGACACTGAGACACAGAGACACTGAGACACTGAGACAGAGAGACACTGAGAAACTGAGACACAGAGACACTGAGAAACTGAGACACTGAGACACAGAGACACTCAGACACTGAGACACAGAGACACTGAGACACAGAGACACTGAGACTCTGAGACACAGAGACACTGAGACACTGAGACACAGAGAAACTGAGACACTGAGACACTGAGACACTGAGTCACTGAGACACTGACACACTGAGACACAGAGACACTGAGACACTGAGACACAGAGACACTGAGGCACTGAGACACAGAGACACTGAGTCACTGAGACACTGAGACACTGAGACACAGAGACACTGAGACACTGAGACACAGAGACACTGAGACACAGAGACACTGAGTCACTGAGACACTGAGACACAGAGACACTGAGACACAGAGACAGTGAGACACTGAGACACTGAGACACAGAGACACTGAGACACTGAGACACTGAGACAATGAGACACTGAGACACTGAGACACTGAGTCACTGAGACACTGAGACACAGAGACACTGAGACACAGAGACACAGAGACACAGAGACACTGAGACACTGAGACACAGAGACACTGAGACACTGAGACACTGAGACACAGAGACACAGAGACTCTGAGACACTGAGACACAGAGACACTGAGACACTGAGACTCTGAGACACAGAGACACTGAGACACTGAGACACTGAGACACAGAGACACTGAGACACTGAGACACTGAGACAATGAGACACTGAGACACTGAGACACTGAGTCACTGAGACACTGAGACACAGAGACACTGAGACACAGAGACACAGAGACACAGAGACACTGAGACACAGAGACACTGAGACACTGAGACACTGAGACACAGAGACACAGAGACTCTGAGACACTGAGACACAGAGACACTGAGACACTGAGACTCTGAGACACAGAGACACTGAGACACTGAGACACTGAGACACAGAGACACTGAGACACTGAAACAGTGAGTCACTGAGACACTGAGACACTGAGACACAGAGACACTGAGACACTGAGACACTGAGACACTGAGACACAGAGACACTGAGACACAGAGACACAGAGACACTGAGACACTGAGACACTGTGACACTGAGACACAGAGACACAGAGACACTGAGACACAGAGACACTGAGACTCTGAGACACAGAGACCCTGAGACACTGAGACACCGAGACACAGAGACACTGAGGCACAGAGACACTGAAACACTGAGACACTGAGACACAGAGACACAGAGACACTGAGACACTGAGACACTGAGACTCTGAGACACAGAGACACTGAGACACTGAGAAGCAGAGACACTGAGACCCAGAGACACTGAGACACAGAGACACTGAGACACTGTGACACTGAGACACTGAGACAATGAGACACTGAGACACTGAGACACAGAGACACTGAGACTCTGAGACACTGAGACACTGAGACACTGAGACACAGAGACACTGAGACTCTGAGACACAGATACACTGAGACACTGAGACACTGAGACACTGAGACACAGAGACACTGAGTCACTGAGACACTGAAACACTGAGACACAGAGACACAGAGACACTGAGACACAGAGACACTGAGACACTGAGACAATGAGACGCTGAGACACAGAGACACTGAGACACTGAGACACAGAGACACTGAGACACTGAGACACTCAGACACTCAGACACTGAGACACAGAGACACTGAGACACAGAGACACTGAGACTCTGAGACACAGAGACACTGAGACACTGAGGCACTGAGACACAGAGACACTGAGACAATGAGACACAGAGACACTGAGACACTGAGACACAGAGACACTGAGACACTGAGACACTGAGACAATGAGACACTGAGACACTGAGAGAAAGAGACACTGAGACACAGAGACACTGAGACACTGAGACACTGTGGCACTGAGGCACAGAGATACTGAGACACAGAGACACAGAGACTCTGAGACACAGAGACACTGAGACACTGAGACACAGAGACACTGAGACATTGAGACACTGAGACACTGAGACACTGACACACAGAGACACTGAGACACTGAGACACAGAGACACAGAGACACTGAGACACTGAGACACAGAGACACTGAGACACTGAGACACAAGACACTGAGACACCGAGACACTGACACTCTGAGACACAGAGACACTGAGACACAGAGAAACTGAGACACAGAGACACTGAGACACTGAGACACAGAGACACTGAGACACTGAGACACTGAGACACTGAGACACTGAGACACAGAGACACTCAGACACTGAGACACAGAGACACTGAGACACTGAGACTCTGAGACACAGAGACACTGAGACACTGAGACACAGAGACACTGAGACACTGAGACACTGAGACACTGAGACACAGATACACTGAGACACAGAGACACAGAGACACAGAGACACTGAGACACTGAGACACAGAGACACAGAGACACTGAGACACTGAGACACTGAGACAAAGAGACACTGAGACACTGAGACAATGAGACACTGAGACACTGAGACACAGAGACACTGGGACACTGAGAAACTGAGACACTGAGACACAGAGACACTCAGACACTGAGGCACAGAGACAGTGAGACACAGAGACACTGAGACTCTGAGAAACAGAGACACTGAGACACTGAGACACTGAGACACAGAGACACTGAGACACTGAGACACAGAGACACTGATACAATGAGACACTGAGACACAGAGACACTGAGACACTGAGACACTGAGACACTGAGACACTGAGTAACAGAGACAAAGAGACACTGAGACACTGAGACACAGAGACACTGAGACACTGAGACACAGAGACACTGAGACACAGAGACACAGAGACACTGAGACTCTGAGACACAGAGACACTGAGACACTGAGACACAGAGACACTGTGGCACTGAGACACAGAGACACTGAGGCACAGAGACACTGAGCATCTGAGACACAGAGACACTGAGACACTGAGACACTGAGACACAGAGACACTGAGACACTGAGACAATGAGACGCTGAGACACAGAGACACTGAGACACTGAGACACAGAGACACTGAGACACTGAGACACTCAGACACTCAGACACTGAGACACAGAGACACTGAGACACAGAGACACTGAGACTCTGAGAAACAGAGACACTGAGACACTGAGGCACTGAGACACAGAGACACTGAGACACTGAGACACAGAGACACTGAGTCACTGAGACACTGAGACACAGAGACACTGAGACACTGAGACACTGAGTAACAGAGACAAAGAGACACTGAGACACTGAGACACAGAGACACTGAGACACTGAGACACTGAGACACAGAGACACAGAGACACTGAGACTCTGAGACACAGAGACACTGAGACACTGAGACACAGAGACACTGTGGCACTGAGACACAGAGACACTGAGCCACAGAGACACTGAGCATCTGAGACACAGAGACACTGAGACACTGAGACACAGATACACTGAGACACAGAGACACTGAGACACTGAGACAATGAGACGCTGAGACACAGAGACACTGAGACACTGAGACACAGAGACACTGAGACACTGAGACACTCAGACACTCAGACACTGAGACACAGAGACACTGAGACACAGAGACACTGAGACTCTGAGACACAGAGACACTGAGACACTGAGGCACTGAGACACAGAGACACTGAGACACTGAGACACAGAGACACTGAGTCACTGAGACACTGAGACACAGAGACACTGAGACACTGAGACACAGAGACACTGAGTCACTGAGACACTGAAACACTGAGACACAGAGACACTGAGACACTGAGACACAGAGACACTGAGACACTGAGACAATGAGACGCTGAGACACAGAGACACAGAGACACTGAGACACTGAGACACAGAGACACTGAGACACTGAGACACTGAGACACTCAGACACTCAGACACTGAGACACAGAGACACTGAGACACAGAGACACTGAGACTCTGAGACACAGAGACACTGAGACACTGAGGCACTGAGACACAGAGACAATGAGACACTGAGACACAGAGACACTGAGACACTGAGACACAGAGACACTGAGACACTGAGACACTGAGACAATGAGACACTGAGACACTGAGAGAAAGAGACACTGAGACACAGAGACACTGAGACACTGAGACACAGTGACACTGTGGCACTGAGACACAGAGATACTGAGACACAGAGACACAGAGACTCTGAGACACAGAGACACTGAGACACTGAGACACAGAGACACTGAGACACTGAGACACAGAGACACTGAGACATTGAGACACTGAGACACAGAGACACTGACACACAGAGACACTGAGACACTGAGACACAGAGACACAGAGACACTGAGACACTGAGACACAGAGACACTGAGACACTGAGACACAGAGACACTGAGACACCAAGACACTGACACTCTGAGACACAGAGACACTGAGACACTGAGACACTGAGACACAGAGACACTGAGACACTGAGACACTGAGACACTGAGACACTGAGACACAGAGACACTCAGACACTGAGACACAGAGACACTGAGACACTGAGACTCTGAGACACAGAGACACTGAGACACTGAGACACTGAGACACAGAGACACTGAGACACTGAGACACAGAGACACTGAGACACTGAGACACTGATACGCTGAGACACAGAGACACAGAGACACTGAGACACTGAGACACAGAGACACAGAGACACTGAGACACTGAGACACTGAGACACTGAGACAAAGAGACACTGAGACACTGAGACAATGAGACACTGAGACACTGAGACACAGAGACACTGGGACGCTGAGAAACTGAGACACTGAGACACAGAGACACTCAGACACTGAGGCACAGAGACAGTGAGACACAGAGACACTGAGACACAGAGACACTGAGACACTGAGACACTGAGACACTGAGACACTGAGACAATGAGACACTGAGACACAGAGACACTGAGACACTGAGACACTGAGAAACTGAGACACTGAGACACTGAGACACAGAGACACTGAGACACTGAGTCACAGAGACAAAGAGACACTGAGACACTGAGACACAGAGACACTGAGACACTGAGACACAGAGACACTGAGACACAGAGACACAGAGACACTGAGACTCTGAGACACAGAGACACTGAGACACTGAGACACTGTGGCACTGAGACACAGAGACACTGAGACACAGAGACACTGAGCATCTGAGACACAGAGACACTGAGACACTGAGACACAGATACACTGAGACACTGAGACACAGAGACACTGAGACACTGAGACAATGAGACGCTGAGACACAGAGACACTGAGACACTGAGACACTCAGACACTGAGACACAGAGACACTGAGACACAGAGACACTGAGACTCTGAGACACAGAGACACTGAGACACTGAGGCACTGAGACACAGAGACACTGAGACACTGAGACACAGAGACACTGAGTCACTGAGACACTGAGACACTGAGACACTGAGACACTGAGACACAGAGACACTGAGACACTGAGACACAGAGACACTGAGACACTGAGACACAAGACACTGAGACACCGAGACACTGACACTCTGAGACACAGAGACACTGAGACACAGAGAAACTGAGACACAGAGACACTGAGACACTGAGACACAGAGACACTGAGACACTGAGACACTGAGACACTGAGACACTGAGACACTCAGACACTGAGACACAGAGACACTGAGACACTGAGACTCTGAGACACAGAGACACTGAGACACTGAGACACAGAGACACTGAGACACTGAGACACTGAGACACTGAGACACAGATACACTGAGACACAGAGACACAGAGACACAGAGACACTGAGACACTGAGACACAGAGACACAGAGACACTGAGACACTGAGACACTGAGACAAAGAGACACTGAGACACTGAGACAATGAGACACTGAGACACTGAGACACAGAGACACTGGGACACTGAGAAACTGAGACACTGAGACACAGAGACACTCAGACACTGAGGCACAGAGACAGTGAGACACAGAGACACTGAGACTCTGAGAAACAGAGACACTGAGACACTGAGACACTGAGACACAGAGACACTGAGACACTGAGACACAGAGACACTGATACAATGAGACACTGAGACACAGAGACACTGAGACACTGAGACACTGAGACACTGAGACACTGAGTAACAGAGACAAAGAGACACTGAGACACTGAGACACAGAGACACTGAGACACTGAGACACAGAGACACTGAGACACAGAGACACAGAGACACTGAGACTCTGAGACACAGAGACACTGAGACACTGAGACACAGAGACACTGTGGCACTGAGACACAGAGACACTGAGGCACAGAGACACTGAGCATCTGAGACACAGAGACACTGAGACACTGAGACACTGAGACACAGAGACACTGAGACACTGAGACAATGAGACGCTGAGACACAGAGACACTGAGACACTGAGACACAGAGACACTGAGACACTGAGACACTCAGACACTCAGACACTGAGACACAGAGACACTGAGACACAGAGACACTGAGACTCTGAGAAACAGAGACACTGAGACACTGAGGCACTGAGACACAGAGACACTGAGACACTGAGACACAGAGACACTGAGTCACTGAGACACTGAGACACAGAGACACTGAGACACTGAGACACTGAGTAACAGAGACAAAGAGACACTGAGACACTGAGACACAGAGACACTGAGACACTGAGACACTGAGACACAGAGACACAGAGACACTGAGACTCTGAGACACAGAGACACTGAGACACTGAGACACAGAGACACTGTGGCACTGAGACACAGAGACACTGAGACACAGAGACACTGAGCATCTGAGACACAGAGACACTGAGACACTGAGACACAGATACACTGAGACACAGAGACACTGAGACACTGAGACAATGAGACGCTGAGACACAGAGACACTGAGACACTGAGACACAGAGACACTGAGACACTGAGACACTCAGACACTCAGACACTGAGACACAGAGACACTGAGACACAGAGACACTGAGACTCTGAGACACAGAGACACTGAGACACTGAGGCACTGAGACACAGAGACACTGAGACACTGAGACACAGAGACACTGAGTCACTGAGACACTGAGACACAGAGACACTGAGACACTGAGACACAGAGACACTGAGTCACTGAGACACTGAAACACTGAGACACAGAGACACTGAGACACTGAGACACAGAGACACTGAGACACTGAGACAATGAGACGCTGAGACACAGAGACACAGAGACACTGAGACACTGAGACACAGAGACACTGAGACACTGAGACACTGAGACACTCAGACACTCAGACACTGAGACACAGAGACACTGAGACACAGAGACACTGAGACTCTGAGACACAGAGACACTGAGACACTGAGGCACTGAGACACAGAGACACTGAGACACTGAGACACAGAGACACTGAGACACTGAGACACAGAGACACTGAGACACTGAGACACTGAGACAATGAGACACTGAGACACTGAGAGAAAGAGACACTGAGACACAGAGACACTGAGACACTGAGACACAGTGACACTGTGGCACTGAGACACAGAGATACTGAGACACAGAGACACAGAGACTCTGAGACACAGAGACACTGAGACACTGAGACACAGAGACACTGAGACACTGAGACACAGAGACACTGAGACATTGAGACACTGAGACACAGAGACACTGACACACAGAGACACTGAGACACTGAGACACAGAGACACAGAGACACTGAGACACTGAGACACAGAGACACTGAGACACTGAGACACAGAGACACTGAGACACCAAGACACTGACACTCTGAGACACAGAGACACTGAGACACTGAGACACTGAGACACAGAGACACTGAGACACTGAGACACTGAGACACTGAGACACTGAGACACTCAGACACTGAGACACAGAGACACTGAGACACTGAGACTCTGAGACACAGAGACACTGAGACACTGAGACACTGAGACACAGAGACACTGAGACACTGAGACACAGAGACACTGAGACACTGAGACACTGATACGCTGAGACACAGAGACACAGAGACACTGAGACACTGAGACACAGAGACACAGAGACACTGAGACACTGAGACACTGAGACACTGAGACAAAGAGACACTGAGACACTGAGACAATGAGACACTGAGACACTGAGACACAGAGACACTGGGACGCTGAGAAACTGAGACACTGAGACACAGAGACACTCAGACACTGAGGCACAGAGACAGTGAGACACAGAGACACTGAGACACAGAGACACTGAGACACTGAGACACTGAGACACTGAGACACTGAGACAATGAGACACTGAGACACAGAGACACTGAGACACTGAGACACTGAGAAACTGAGACACTGAGACACTGAGACACAGAGACACTGAGACACTGAGTCACAGAGACAAAGAGACACTGAGACACTGAGACACAGAGACACTGAGACACTGAGACACAGAGACACTGAGACACAGAGACACAGAGACACTGAGACTCTGAGACACAGAGACACTGAGACACTGAGACACTGTGGCACTGAGACACAGAGACACTGAGACACAGAGACACTGAGCATCTGAGACACAGAGACACTGAGACACTGAGACACAGATACACTGAGACACTGAGACACAGAGACACTGAGACACTGAGACAATGAGACGCTGAGACACAGAGACACTGAGACACTGAGACACTCAGACACTGAGACACAGAGACACTGAGACACAGAGACACTGAGACTCTGAGACACAGAGACACTGAGACACTGAGGCACTGAGACACAGAGACACTGCGACACTGAGACACAGAGACACTGAGTCACTGAGACACTGAGACACTGAGACACTGAGACACTGAGACACTGAGACAATGAGACACTGAGACACTGAGACATTGAGACACTGAGACACTGAGACACTGACACACAGAGACACTGAGACACAGAGACACTGAGACACTGAGACACAGAGACACCGAGACACTGACACTCTGAGACACAGAGACACTGAGACACAGAGACACTGAGACACAGAGACACTGAGACACTGAGACACAGAGACACTGAGACACTGAGACAATGAGACACTGAGACACAGAGACACTGAGACACTGAGACACAGAGACACTGAGACACTGAGACACTCAGACACTGAGACACAGAGACACTGAGACACAGAGACACTGAGACTCTGAGACACAGAGACACTGAGACACTGAGACACTGAGACACTGAGACACAGAGACACTGAGTCACTGAGACACTGAGACACAGAGACACTGAGACACTGAGACACAGAGACACTGAGACACTGAGACACAGAGACACTGAGACACAGAGACACAGAGACACTGAGACACTGAGACACTGAGACACTGAGACACAGAGACACAGAGACACTGAGACTCTGAGACACAGAGACACTGAGACACAGAGACAGTGTGGCACTGAGACACAGAGACACTGAGACACAGAGACACTGAGACACTGAGACACTGAGGCAATGAGACACTGAGACACTGAGAGACTGAGTCACTGAGACACTGAGACACAGAGACACTGAGACACAGAGACACTGAGTCACTGAGACACTGAGACACAGAGACACTGAGACACTGAGACACTGAGACACTGAGACACTGAGAGACTGAGTCACTGAGACACTGAGACACAGAGACACTGAGACACAGAGACACAGAGACACTGAGACACTGAGACACTGAGACACAGAGAAACTGAGACTCTGAGACACAGTGACACTGAGACACAGAGACACTGAGACACTGAGACACTGAGACACAGAGACACTGAGACACAGAGACACTGAGTCACTGAGACACTGAGACACAGAGACACTGAGACACTGAGACACTGAGACACTGAGACACAGAGACACTGAGACACTGAGACACAGAGACACTGAGACACTGAGACACTGAGACACTGAGACAATGAGACACTGAGACACTGAGAGACTGAGTCACTGAGACACTGAGACACAGAGACACTGAGACACAGAGACACTGTGACACTGAGACACTGAGACACAGAGACACAGAGACTCTGAGACACTGAGACACAGAGACACTGAGACACTGAGACACTGAGACTCTGAGACACAGAGACACTGAGACACTGAGACACAGAGACACTGAGACACTGAGACACAGAGACACTGAGACACTGAGACTGTGAGTTACTGAGACACTGAGACACTGAGACACAGAGACACTGAGAAACTGAGACTCTGAGACACAGAGACACTGAGACACTGAGACACAGAGACACTGAGACACTGAGACACAGAGACACTGTGACACTGAGACACAGAGACACTGAGACACAGAGACACTGAGACTCTGAGACACTGAGACACAGAGACACTGAGACACTGAGACACTGAGATACTGAGACACTGAGACACTGAGACACAGAGACACTGAGACACTGAGACACTGAGGCAATGAGACACTGAGACACTGAGAGACTGAGTCACTGAGACACTGAGACACAGAGACACTGAGACACAGAGACACTGAGACACTGAGACACTGAGACACTGAGACACAGAGACACAGAGACTCTGAGACACTGAGACACAGAGACACTGAGACACTGAGACACTGAGACTCTGAGACACAGAGACACTGAGACACAGAGACACTGAGACACTGAGACACAGAGACACTGAGACACTGAGACAGTGAGTTACTGAGACACTGAGACACTGAGACACAGAGACACTGAGAAACTGAGACTCTGAGACACAGAGACACTGAGACACTGAGACACAGAGACACTGAGACACTGAGACACAGAGACACTGTGACACTGAGACACAGAGACACTGAGACACAGAGACACTGAGACTCTGAGACACAGAGACCCTGAGACACTGAGACACCGAGACACAGAGACACTGAGACACAGAGACACTGAGACACAGAGACACAGAGACACTGAGACACTGAGACACTGAGACTCTGAGACACAGAGACACTGAGACACTGAGAAACAGAGACACTGAGACACAGAGACACTGAGACACTGTGACACTGAGACACTGAGACAATGAGACACTGAGACACTGAGACACCGAGACACTGAGACTCTGAGACACTGAGACACTGAGACACTGAGACACTGAGACACAGAGACACTGAGACTCTGAGACACAGAGACACTGAGACACTGAGACACTGAGTCACTGAGACACTGAGACACTGAGACACTGAGACACAGAGACACTCAGACACTGAGACACAGAGACACTGAGACACTGAGACAATGAGACGCTGAGACACAGAGACACTGAGACACTGAGACACAGAGACACTGAGACACTGAGACACTCAGACACTCAGACACTGAGACACAGAGACACTGAGACACAGAGGCACTGAGACTCTGAGACACAGAGACACTGAGACACTGAGGCACTGAGACACAGAGACACTGAGACACTGAGACACTGAGACACAGAGACACTGAGTCACTGAGACACTGAGACACAGAGACACTGAGACACTGAGACACTGAGACACAGAGACACTGAGACACTGAGACACAGAGACACTGAGACACTGAGACACTGAGACACTGAGACAATGAGACACTGAGACACTGAGAGACTGAGTCACTGAGACACTGAGACACAGAGACACTGAGACACAGAGACACTGAGACACTGAGACACTGAGACACAGAGACACAGAGACTCTGAGACACTGAGACGCAGAGACACTGATACACTGAGACACAGAGACTCTGAGACACAGAGACACTGAGACACTGAGACACAGAGACACTGAGACACTGAGACACAGAGACACTGAGACACTGAGACAGTGAGTTACTGAGACACTGAGACACTGAGACACAGAGACACTGAGAAACTGAGACTCTGAGACACAGAGACACTGAGACACTGAGACACAGAGACACTGAGACACTGAGACACAGAGACACTGTGACACTGAGACACAGAGACACTGAGACACAGAGACACTGAGACTCTGAGACACAGAGACCCTGAGACACTGAGACACCGAGACACAGAGACACTGAGACACAGAGACACTGAGACACAGAGACACTGAGACACAGAGACACAGAGACACTGAGACACTGAGACTCTGAGACACAGAGACACTGAGACACTGAGAAACAGAGACACTGAGACACAGAGACACTGAGACACTGTGACACTGAGACACTGAGACAATGAGACACTGAGACACTGAGACACCGAGACACTGAGACTCTGAGACACTGAGACACTGAGACACTGAGACACTGAGACACTGAGACACAGAGACACTGAGACACAGAGACACAGAGACACTGAGACTCTGAGACACAGAGACACTGAGACACTGAGACACAGAGACAGTGTGGCACTGAGACACAGAGACACTGAGACACAGAGACACTGAGACTCTGAGACACAGAGACACTGAGACACAGATACACTGAGACACTGAGACACAGAGACACTGAGATATTGAGACACTGAGACACTGAGACACTGAGACACAGAGACACAGAGACACTGAGACACAGAAACACTGAGACACTGAGACTCTGAGACACAGAGACACTGAGACACAGAGACACTGAGACACTGAGACACAGAGACACTGAGACACTGAGACACTGAGACAATGAGACACCGAGACACAGAGACACTGAGACACTGTGACACAGAGACACTGAGACACTCAGACACTGAGACACAGAGACACTGAGACACAGAGACACTGAGACTCTGAGACACAGTGACACTGAGACACAGAGACACTGAGACACTGAGACACTGAGACACAGAGACACTGAGTCACTGAGACACTGAGACACAGAGACACTGAGACACTGAGACACTGAGACACAGAGACACTGAGACACTGAGACACTGAGACAATGAGACTCTGAGACACTGAGAGACTGAGTCACTGAGACACTGAGACACAGAGACACTGAGACACAGAGACACAGAGACACTGAGACACTGAGACACTGAGACACTGAGACTCTGAGACACAGTGACACTGAGACACAGAGACACTGAGACACTGAGACACTGAGACACAGAGACACTGAGACACAGAGACACTGAGTCACTGAGACACTGAGACACAGAGACACTGAGACACTGAGACACTGAGACACAGAGACACTGAGACACTGAGACACAGAGACACTGAGACACTGAGACACAGAGACACTGAGACACTGAGACACTGAGACACTGAGACAATGAGACACTGAGACACTGAGAGACTGAGTCACTGAGACACTGAGACACAGAGACACTGAGACACAGAGACACTGAGACACTGAGACACTGAGACACTGAGACACTGAGACACAGAGACACAGAGACTCTGAGACACTGAGACACAGAGACACTGAGACACTGAGACACTGAGACTCTGAGACACAGAGACACTGAGACACTGAGACACAGAGACACTGAGACACTGAGACACAGAGACACTGAGACACTGAGACAGTGAGTTACTGAGACACTGAGACACTGAGACACAGAGACACTGAGAAACTGAGACTCTGAGACACAGAGACACTGAGACACTGAGACACAGAGACACTGAGACACTGAGACACTGTGACACTGAGACACAGAGACACTGAGACACAGAGACACTGAGACTCTGAGACACAGAGACCCTGAGACACTGAGACACCGAGACACAGAGACACTGAGACACAGAGACACTGAGACACAGAGACACTGAGACACAGAGACACAGAGACACTGAGACACTGAGACACTGAGACTCTGAGACACAGAGACACTGAGACACTGAGAAACAGAGACACTGAGACACAGAGACACTGAGACACTGTGACACTGAGACACTGAGACAATGAGACACTGAGACACTGAGACACAGAGACACTGAGACTCTGAGACACAGAGACACTGAGACACTGAGACACTGAGTCACTGAGACACTGAGACACTGAGACACTGAGACACAGAGACACTGAGACACTGAGACACAGAGACACTGAGACACTGAGACAATGAGACGCTGAGACACAGAGACACTGAGACACTGAGACACTGAGACACTGAGACACTCAGACACTCAGACACTGAGACACAGAGACACTGAGACACAGAGGCACTGAGACTCTGAGACACAGAGACACTGAGACACTGAGGCACTGAGACACAGAGACACTGAGACACTGAGACACAGAGACACTGAGACACTGAGACACAGAGACACTGAGACACTGAGACACTGAGACACAGAGGCACTGAGACTCTGAGACACAGAGACACTGAGACACTGAGGCACAAAGACACAGAGACACTGAGACACTGAGACACAGAGACACTGAGACACTGAGACACAGAGACACTGAGACACTGAGACACTGAGACACAGAGACACTGAGACAATGAGACACTGAGACACTGAGAGAAAGAGACACTGAGACACTGAGACACAGAGACACTGAGACACAGAGACACTGAGACTCTGAGACACAGAGACACTGAGACACTGAGACCCTGAGACACTGAGACACAGAGACACTGAGACACTGAGACACTGAGAAACTGAGACACTGAGACACAGAGACACTCAGACACTGAGACACAGAGACACTGAGACACAGAGACACTGAGACTCTGAGACACAGAGACACTGAGACACTGAGACACAGAGACACTGAGACACAGAGACACTGAGACACTGAGACACAGAGACACTGAGACACTGAGACAATGAGACACTGAGACACGGAGACACAGATACACTGAGAAACTGAGACACAGAGACACTGAGAAACTGAGACACTGAGACACAGAGACACTCAGACACTGAGACACAGAGACACTGAGACACAGAGACACTGAGACTCTGAGACACAGAGACACTGAGACACAGAGACACTGAGACACTGAGTCACTGAGACACTGACACACTGAGACACAGAGACACTGAGACACTGAGACACAGAGACACTGAGACACTGAGACACAGAGACACTGAGTCACTGAGACCCTGAGACACTGAGACACAGAGACACTGAGACACTGAGACACTGAGAAACTGAGACACTGAGACACAGAGACACTCAGACACTGAGACACAGAGACACTGAGACACAGAGACACTGAGACTCTGAGACACAGAGACACTGAGACACTGAGACACAGAGACACTGAGACACAGAGACACTGAGACACTGAGACACTGAGACACTGAGACAATGAGACACTTTGACACGGAGACACAGATACACTGAGAAACTGAGACACAGAGACACTGAGAAACTGAGACACTGAGACACAGAGACACTCAGACACTGAGACACAGAGACACTGAGACACAGAGACACTGAGACTCTGAGACACAGAGACACTGAGACACAGAGACACTGAGACACTGAGTCACTGAGACACTGACACACTGAGACACAGAGACACTGAGACACTGAGACACAGAGACACTGAGACACTGAGACACTGAGACACAGAGACACTGAGTCACTGAGACACTGAGACACTGAGACACTGAGACACTGAGACACAGAGACACTGAGACACAGAGACACTGAGTCACTGAGACACTGAGACACAGAGACACTGAGACACTGAGACACTGAGACACTGAGACACTGAGTCACTGAGACACAGAGACACAGAGACACAGAGACACTGAGACACAGAGACACTGAGACACTGAGACACTGAGACACAGAGACTCTGAGACACTGAGACACAGAGACACTGAGACACTGAGACACTGAGACTCTGAGACACAGAGACACTGAGACACTGAGACACTGAGACACAGAGACACTGAGACACTGAGACACAGAAACACTGAGACACTGAGACACAGAGACACTGAGACACTGAGACAGTGAGTCACTGAGACACTGAGACACTGAGACACAGAGACACTGAGACACTGAGACACTGAGACTCTGAGACACAGAGACACTGAGACACAGAGACACAGAGACACAGAGACACTGAGACACTGAGACACAGAGACACTGTGACACTGAGACACAGAGACACAGAGACACTGAGACTCTGAGACACAGAGACCCTGAGACCCTGTGACACCGAGACACAGAGACACTGAGGCACAGAGACACTGAGACACTGAGACACTGAGACACAGAGACACTGAGACACAGAGACACAGAGACACTGAGACACTGAGACTCTGAGACACAGAGACACTGAGACACTGAGAAACAGAGACACTGAGACACAGAGACACTGAGACACAGAGACACTGAGACACTGTGACACTGAGACACTGGGACAATGAGACACTGAGACACTGAGACACAGAGACACTGAGACTCTGAGACACTGAGACACTGAGACACTGAGACACTGAGTCACTGAGACACAGAGACACTGAGACTCTGAGACACAGAGACACTGAGACACTGAGACACTGAGACACTGAGTAACTGAGACACTGAGACACTGAGACACTGAGACACAGAGACACTGAGACACTGAGACAATGAGACGCTGAGACACAGAGACACTGGGACACTGAAACACAGAGACACTGAGACACTGAGACACTCAGACACTCAGACACTGAGACACAGAGACACTGAGACACAGAGACACTGAGACTCTGAGACACAGAGACACTGAGACACTGAGGCACTGAGACACAGAGACACTGAGACACTGAGACACAGAGACACTGAGTCACTGAGACACTGAGTCACAGAGACACTGAGACACTGAGACACTGAGACACAGAGACACTGAGACAATGAGACACTGAGACACTGAGAGAAAGAGACACTGAGACACTGAGACACAGAGACACTGAGACACTGAGAAACAGAGACACTGAGACACAGAGACACTGAGACACTGTGACACTGAGACACTGAGACAATGAGACACTGAGACACTGAGACACCGAGACACTGAGACTCTGAGACACTGAGACACTGAGACACTGAGACACTGAGACACTGAGACACAGAGACACAGAGACACTGAGACTCTGAGACACAGAGACACTGAGACACAGAGACAGTGTGGCACTGAGACACAGAGACACTGAGACACAGAGACACTGAGACTCTGAGACACAGAGACACTGAGACACTGAGACACAGATACACTGAGACACTGAGACACAGAGACACTGAGATATTGAGACACTGAGACACTGAGACACTGAGACACAGAGACACTGAGACACAGAGACACAGAGACACTGAGACACAGAAACACTGAGACACTGAGACACTGAGACTCTGAGACACAGAGACACTGAGACACAGAGACACTGAGACACTGAGACACAGAGACACTGAGACACAGAGACACTGAGACACTGAGACAATGAGACACCGAGACACAGAGACACTGAGACACTGTGACACAGAGACACTGAGACACTCAGACACTGAGACAAAGAGACACTGAGACACAGAGACACTGTGACTCTGAGACACAGTGACACTGAGACACAGAGACACTGAGACACTGAGACACTGAGACACAGAGACACTGAGACACAGAGACACTGAGTCACTGAGACACTGAGACACAGAGACACTGAGACACTGAGACACTGAGACACAGAGACACTGAGACACTGAGACACTGAGACAATGAGACTCTGAGACACTGAGAGACTGAGTCACTGAGACACTGAGACACAGAGACACTGAGACACAGAGACACAGAGACACTGAGACACTGAGACACTGAGACACTGAGACACAGTGACACTGAGACACAGAGACACTGAGACACTGAGACACTGAGACACAGAGACACTGAGACACAGAGACACTGAGTCACTGAGACACTGAGACACAGAGACACTGAGACACTGAGACACTGAGGCACAGAGACACTGAGACACTGAGACACAGAGACACTGAGACACTGAGACACAGAGACACTGAGACACTGAGACACTGAGACACTGAGACAATGAGACACTGAGACACTGAGAGACTGAGTCACTGAGACACTGAGACACAGAGACACTGAGACACAGAGACACTGAGACACTGAGACACTGAGACACTGAGACACAGAGACACAGAGACTCTGAGACACTGAGACACAGAGACACTGAGACACTGAGACACTGAGACTCTGAGACACAGAGACACTGAGACACTGAGACACAGAGACACTGAGACACTGAGACACAGAGACACTGAGACACTGAGACAGTGAGTTACTGAGACACTGAGACACTGAGACACAGAGACACTGAGAAACTGAGACTCTGAGACACAGAGACACTGAGACACTGAGACACAGAGACACTGAGACACTGAGACACAGAGACACTGTGACACTGAGACACAGAGACACTGAGACACAGAGACACTGAGACTCTGAGACACAGAGACCCTGAGACACTGAGACACCGAGACACAGAGACACTGAGACACAGAGACACTGAGACACAGAGACACTGAGACACAGAGACACAGATACACTGAGACACTGAGACACTGAGACTCTGAGACACAGAGACACTGAGACACTGAGAAACAGAGACACTGAGACACAGAGACACTGAGACACTGTGACACTGAGACACTGAGACAATGAGACACTGAGACACTGAGACACCGAGACACTGAGACTCTGAGACACTGAGACACTGAGACACAGAGACACTGAGACTCTGAGACACAGAGACACTGAGACACTGAGACACTGAGTCACTGAGACACTGAGACACTGAGACACTGAGACACAGAGACACTGAGACACTGAGACACAGAGACACTGAGACACTGAGACAATGAGACGCTGAGACACAGAGACACTGAGACACTGAGACACTGAGACACTGAGACACTGAGACACTCAGACACTGAGACACAGAGACACTGAGACACAGAGGCACTGAGACTCTGAGACACAGAGACACTGAGACACTGAGGCACTGAGACACAGAGACACTGAGACACTGAGACACAGAGACACTGAGACACTGAGACACAGAGACACTGAGACACTGAGACACTGAGACACAGAGGCACTGAGACTCTGAGACACAGAGACACTGAGACACTGAGGCACTGAGACACAGAGACACTGAGACACTGAGACACAGAGACACTGAGACACTGAGACACTGAGACACAGAGACACTCAGACACTGAGACACAGAGACACTGAGACACAGAGACACTGAGACTCTGAGACACAGAGACACTGAGACACTGAGACACAGAGACACTGAGACACAGAGACACTGAGACACTGAGACACAGAGACACTGAGACACTGAGACACAGAGACACTGAGACACGGAGACACAGATACACTGAGAAACTGAGACACAGAGACACTGAGAAACTGAGACACTGAGACACAGAGACACTCAGACACTGAGACACAGAGACACTGAGGCACAGAGACACTGAGACTCTGAGACACAGAGACACTGAGACACAGAGACACTGAGACACTGAGTCACTGAGACACTGACACACTGAGACACAGAGACACTGAGACACTGAGACACAGAGACACTGAGACACTGAGACACAGAGACACTGAGTCACTGAGACCCTGAGACACTGAGACACAGAGACACTGAGACACTGAGACACTGAGAAACTGAGACACTGAGACACAGAGACACTCAGACACTGAGACACAGAGACACTGAGACACAGAGACACTGAGACTCTGAGACACAGAGACACTGAGACACTGAGACACAGAGACACTGAGACACAGAGACACTGAGACACTGAGACACAGAGACACTGAGACACTGAGACAATGAGACACTGAGACACGGAGACACAGATACACTGAGAAACTGAGACACAGAGACACTGAGAAACTGAGACACTGAGACACAGAGACACTCAGACACTGAGACACAGAGACACTGAGACACAGAGACACTGAGACTCTGAGACACAGAGACACTGAGACACAGAGACACTGAGACACTGAGTCACTGAGACACTGACACACTGAGACACAGAGACACTGAGACACTGAGACACAGAGACACTGAGGCACTGAGACACAGAGACACTGAGTCACTGAGACACTGAGACACTGAGACACAGAGACACTGAGACACTGAGACACAGAGACACTGAGACACAGAGACACTGAGTCACTGAGACACTGAGACACCGAGACACAGAGACACTGAGACACTGAGACACAGAGACACTGAGACACTGAGACACTGAGACACAGAGACACTGAGACACAGAGACACTGAGACACTGAGACACAGAGACACTGAGACACTGAGACAATGAGACACTGAGACACGGAGACACAGATACACTGAGAAACTGAGACACAGAGACACTGAGAAACTGAGACACTGAGACACAGAGACACTCAGACACTGAGACACAGAGACACTGAGACACAGAGACACTGAGACTCTGAGACACAGAGACACTGAGACACAGAGACACTGAGACACTGAGTCACTGAGACACTGACACACTGAGACACAGAGACACTGAGACACTGAGACACAGAGACACTGAGACACTGAGACACAGAGACACTGAGTCACTGAGACACTGAGACACTGAGACACAGAGACACTGAGACACTGAGACACAGAGACACTGAGACACAGAGACACTGAGTCACTGAGACACTGAGACACAGAGACACTGAGACACTGAGACACTGAGACACTGAGACACTGAGTCACTGAGACACAGAGACACAGAGACACAGAGACACTGAGACACAGAGACACTGAGACACTGAGACACTGAGACACAGAGACTCTGAGACACTGAGACACAGAGACACTGAGACACTGAGACACTGAGACTCTGAGACACTGAGACACTGAGACACTGAGACACTGAGACACAGAAACACTGAGACACTGAGACACAGAGACACTGAGACACTGAGACAGTGAGTCACTGAGACACTGAGACACTGAGACACAGAGACACTGAGACACTGAGACACTGAGACTCTGAGACACAGAGACACTGAGACACAGAGACACAGAGACACAGAGACACTGAGACACTGAGACACAGAGACACCGTGACACTGAGACACAGAGACACAGAGACACTGAGACTCTGAGACACAGAGACCCTGAGACCCTGAGACACCGAGACACAGAGACACTGAGGCACAGAGACACTGAGACACTGAGACACTGAGACACTGAGACACAGAGACACAGAGACACTGAGACACTGAGACACTGAGACACAGAGACACTGAGACACTGAGAAACAGAGACACTGAGACACAGAGACACTGAGACACAGAGACACTGAGACACTGTGACACTGAGACACTGGGACAATGAGACACTGAGACACTGAGACACAGAGACACTGAGACTCTGAGACACTGAGACACTGAGACACTGAGACACTGAGTCACTGAGACACAGAGACACTGAGACTCTGAGACACAGAGACACTGAGACACTGAGACACTGAGTAACTGAGACACTGAGACACTGAGACACTGAGACACTGAGACACAGAGACACTGAGACACTGAGACACTGAGACAATGAGACGCTGAGACACAGAGACACTGGGACACTGAAACACAGAGACACTGAGACACTGAGACACTCAGACACTCAGACACTGAGACACAGAGACACTGAGACACAGAGACACTGAGACTCTGAGACACAGAGACACTGAGACACTGAGGCACTGAGACACAGAGACACTGAGACACTGAGACACAGAGACACTGAGTCACTGAGACACTGAGTCACAGAGACACTGAGACACTGAGACACTGAGACACAGAGACACTGAGACAATGAGACACTGAGACACTGAGAGAAAGAGACACTGAGACACTGAGACACAGAGACACTGAGACACTGAGACACAGAGACACTGCGGCACTGAGACACTGAGACACTGAGACACAGAGACACTGAGACACTGAGACACAGAGACACTGTGGCACTGAGACACAGAGACACTGAGACACAGAGACACTGAGACTCTGAGACACAGAGACACTGAGACACTGAGACACAGAGACACTGAGACACTGAGACACAGAGACACTGAGACATTGAGACACTGAGACACTGAGACACTGACACACAGAGACACTGAGACACTGAGACACAGAGACACTGAGACACTGAGACACAGAGACACTGAGACACTGAGACACAGAGACACTGAGACACCGAGACACTGACACTCTGAGACACAGAGACACTGAGACACGGAGACACTGAGACACTGAGACACAGAGACACTGAGACACTGAGACAATGAGACACTGAGACACAGAGACACTGAGACACAGAGACACTGAGACACTGAGACACTCAGACACTGAGACACAGAGACACTGAGACACAGAGACACTGAGACTCTGAGACACAGAGACACTGAGACACTGAGACACTGAGACACTGAGACACAGAGACACTGAGTCACTGAGACACTGAGACACAGAGACACTGAGACACTGAGACACTGAGACACAGAGACACTGAGACACAGAGACACAGAGACACTGAGACACTGAGACACAGAGACACTGAGACACTGAGACACAGAGACACTGAGACACAGAGACACAGAGACACTGAGACACTGAGACACAGAGACACTGAGACACAGAGACACTGAGACAAAGAGACACTGAGACACTGAGACAATGAGACACTGAGACACTGATACACAGAGACACTGGGACACTGAGAAACTGAGACACTGAGACACAGAGACACTCAGATTCTGAGGCACAGAGACAGTGAGACACAGAGACACTGAGACTCTGAGACACAGAGACACTGAGACACTGAGACACTGAGACACAGAGACACTGAGACACTGAGACACAGAGACACTGAGACAATGAGACACAAAGACACTGAGACACAGAGACACTGAGACACTGAAACACTGAGAAACTGAGACACTGAGACACTGAGACACAGAGACACTGAGAAACTGAGACACTGAGTCACAGAGACAAAGAGACACTGAGACACTGAGACACAGAGACACTGAGACACTGAGACACAGAGACACTGAGACACAGAGACACAGAGACACAGAGACACTGAGACTCTGAGACACAGAGACACTGAGACACTGAGACACAGAGACACTGTGGCACTGAGACACAGAGACACTGAGACTCTGAGACACAGAGACACTGAGACTCTGAGACACAGAGACACTGAGACACTGAGACACAGATACACTGAGACACTGAGACACAGAGACACTGAGACATTGAGACACTGAGACACTGAGACACTGAGACACTGAGACAATGAGACACAGAGACACAGAGACACTGAGACACAGAAACACTGAGACACTGAGACACTGAGACTCTGAGACACAGAGACACAGAGACACTGAGACACAGAGACACTGAGACACTGAGACACAGAGACACAGAGACACTGAGACACTGAGACAATGAGACACCGAGACACAGAGACACTGAGACACTGAGACACAGAGACACTGAGACACTCAGACACTGAGACACAGAGACACTGAGACACAGCGACACTGAGACTCTGAGACACAGTGACACTGAGACACTGAGACACTGAGACACAGAGACACTGAGACACTGAGACACAGAGACACTGAGACACAGAGACACTGAGTCACTGAGACACTGAGACACAGAGACACTGAGACACTGAGACACAGAGACATTGAGACACTGAGACACAGAGACACTGAGACACTGAGACACTGAGACAATGAGACACTGAGACACTGAGACACTGAGAGACTGAGTCACTGAGACACTGAGACACACGACACTGAGACACAGAGACACAGAGACACTGAGACACTGAGACACAGAGACACTGAGACACTGAGACACTGAGGCACAGAGACTCTGAGACACTGAGACACAGAGACACTGAGACACTGAGACACTGAGACTCTGAGACACAGAGACACTGAGACACTGAGACACTGAGACACAGAGACACTGAGACACAGAGACACTGAGACACTGAGACACAGAGACACTGAGACACTGAGACAGTGTGTCACTGAGACACTGAGACACTGAAACACAGAGACACTGAGACACTGAGACACTGAGACTCTGAGACACAGAGACACTGAGACAAAGAGACACAGAGACACTGAGACACAGAGACACTGAGACACTGAGACACAGAGACACTGTGACAATGAGACACAGAGACACTGAGACACAGAGACACTGAGACACAGAGACACAGAGACACAGAGACACTGAGACACTGAGACACAGAGACACTGAGACACAGAGACACTGAGTCACTGAGACACTGAGACACAGAGACACTGAGACACTGAGACACAGAGACATTGAGACACTGAGACACAGAGACACTGAGACACTGAGACACTGAGACAATGAGACACTGAGACACTGAGACACTGAGAGACTGAGTCACTGAGACACTGAGACACACGACACTGAGACACAGAGACACAGAGACACTGAGACACTGAGACACAGAGACACTGAGACACTGAGACACTGAGGCACAGAGACTCTGAGACACTGAGACACAGAGACACTGAGACACTGAGACACTGAGACTCTGAGACACAGAGACACTGAGACACTGAGACACTGAGACACAGAGACACTGAGACACAGAGACACTGAGACACTGAGACACAGAGACACTGAGACACTGAGACAGTGTGTCACTGAGACACTGAGACACTGAAACACAGAGACACTGAGACACTGAGACACTGAGACTCTGAGACACAGAGACACTGAGACAAAGAGACACAGAGACACTGAGACACAGAGACACTGAGACACTGAGACACAGAGACACTGTGACACTGAGACACAGAGACACTGAGACACAGAGACACTGAGACACAGAGACACAGAGACACTGAGACACTGAGACACTGAGACTCTGAGACACAGAGACACTGAGACACTGAGAAACAGAGACACTGAGACACAGAGACACTGAGACACAGAGACACTGAGACACTGTGACACTGAGACACTGAGACAATGAGACACTGAGACACTGAGACACAGAGACACTGAGACTCTGAGACACTGAGACACTGAGACACTGAGACACTGAGACACAGAGACACTGAAACACTGAGACACTGAGACACTGAGACACTGAGACACAGAGACACTGAGACACTGAGACACTGAGACAATGAGACGCTGAGACACAGAGACACTGAGACACTGAGACACTGAGACACTCAGACACTCAGACACTGAGACACAGAGACACTGAGACACAGAGACACTGAGACTCTGAGACACTCAGACACTGAGACACAGAGACACTGAGACACTGAGACACAGAGACACTGAGACTCTGAGACACAGAGACACTGAGACACTGAGGCACTGAGACACAGAGACACAGAGACACTGAGACACAGAGACACTGAGTCACTGAGACACAGAGACACTGAGACACTGAGGCACTGAGACACAGAGACACTGAGACACTGAGACACAGAGACACTGAGTCACTGAGACACTGAGACACAGAGACACCGAGACACTGAGACACTGAGACACAGAGACACTGAGACAATGAGACACTGAGACACTGAGAGAAAGAGACACTGAGACACAGAGACACTGTGGCACTGAGACACAGAGACACTGAGACACAGAGACACTGAGACTCTGAGACACAGAGACACTGAGACACTGAGACACAGAGACACTGAGACACTGACACACAGAGACACTGAGACACTGAGACACTGAGACACAGAGACACTGAGACACCGAGACACTGACACTCTGAGACACAGAGACACTGAGACACAGAGACACTGAGACACAGAGACACTGAGACACTGAGACAATGAGACACTGAGACACAGAGACACTGAGACACTGAGACACAGAGACACTGAGACACAGAGACACTCAGACACTGAGACACAGAGACACTGAGACACAGAGACACTGAGACTCTGAGACACAGAGACACTGAGACACAGAGACACTGAGACACTGAGACAATGAGACACTGAGACACAGAGACACTGAGACACTGAGACACAGAGACACTGAGACACAGAGACACTGAGACTCTGAGACACAGAGACACTGAGACACTGAGACACTGAGACACTGAGTCACTGAGACACTGAGACACAGAGACACTGAGACACTGAGACACAGATACACTGAGACACTGAGACACTGAGACACAGAGACACAGAGTCACTGAGACACTGAGACACAGAGACACAGAGACACTGAGACACTGAGACACAGAGACACTGAGACACTGAGACAAAGAGACACTGGGACACTGAGAAACTGAGACACTGAGACACAGAGACACTCAGACACTGAGAAACAGAGACAGTGAGACACAGAGACACTGAGACTCTGAGACACAGAGACACTGAGACACTGAGACACTGAGACACTGAGACAATGAGACACTGAGACACAGAGACACTGAGACACTGAGACACTGAGACACTGAGACACAGAGACACTGAGACACTGAGACACTGAGTCACAGAGACAAAGAGACACTGAGACACTGAGACACAGAGACACTGAGACACTGAGACACAGAGACACTGAGACACAGAGACACAGAGACACTGAGACTCTGAGACACAGAGACACTGAGACACTGTGGCACTGAGACACAGAGACACTGAGACACAGAGACACTGAGACTCTGAGACACAGAGACACTGAGACACTGAGACACAGATACACTGAGACACTGAGACACAGAGACACTGAGACATTGAGACACTGAGTCACTGAGACACTGAGACACTGAGACACAGAGACACTGAGACACAGAGACACAGAGACACTGAGACACAGAAACACTGAGACACTGAGACACTGAGACACAGAGACACTGAGACACAGAGGCACTGAGACACTGAGACACAGAGACACTGAGACACAGAGACACTGAGACACTGAGACAATGAGACACCGAGACACAGAGACACTGAGACACTGAGACACAGAGACACTGAGACACTCAGACACTGAGACACAGAGACACTGAGACACAGAGACACAGTGACACTGAGACACAGTGACACTGAGACACTGAGACACTGAGACACAGAGACACTGAGTCACTGAGACACTGAGACACAAAGACACTGAGACAGTGAGACACAGAGACACTGAGACACTGAGACACTGAGACACAGAGACACTGAGTCACTGAGACACTGAGACACAAAGACACTGAGACAGTGAGACACAGAGACACTGAGACACTGAGACACTGAGACACAGAGACACTGAGACACTGAGACACAGAGACACTGAGACAATGAGACACTGAGACACAGAGACACTGAGACACAGAGACACTGAGAAACTGAGACACTGAGACACAGAGACACTCAGACACTGAGACATAGAGACACTGAGACACAGAGACACTGAGACTCAGAGACACAGAGACACTGAGACACAGAGACACTGAGACACAGAGACACTGAGACACTGAGACACTGAGAAACTGAGACACTGAGACACAGAGACACTCAGACACTGAGACACAGAGACACTGAGACACAGAGACACTGAGACTCTGAGACACAGAGACACTGAGACACTGAGACACAGAGACACTGAGACACAGAGACACTGAGACACTGAGACACAGAGACACTGAGACACTGAGACAATGAGACACTGAGACACGGAGACACAGATACACTGAGAAACTGAGACACAGAGACACTGAGAAACTGAGACACTGAGACACAGAGACACTCAGACACTGAGACACAGAGACACTGAGACACAGAGACACTGAGACTCTGAGACACAGAGACACTGAGACACAGAGACACTGAGACACTGAGTCACTGAGACACTGACACACTGAGACACAGAGACACTGAGACACTGAGACACAGAGACACTGAGACACTGAGACACTGAGTCACTGAGACACTGAGACACTGAGACACAGAGACACTGAGACACTGAGACACAGAGACACTGAGACACAGAGACACTGAGTCACTGAGACACTGAGACACCGAGACACAGAGACACTGAGACACAGAGACACAGAGACACTGAGACACTGAGACACTGAGACACAGAGACACTGAGACACAGAGACACTGAGACACTGAGACACAGAGACACTGAGACACTGAGACAATGAGACACTGAGACACGGAGACACAGATACACTGAGAAACTGAGACACAGAGACACTGAGAAACTGAGACACTGAGACACAGAGACACTCAGACACTGAGACACAGAGACACTGAGACACAGAGACACTGAGACTCTGAGACACAGAGACACTGAGACACAGAGACACTGAGACACTGAGTCACTGAGACACTGACACACTGAGACACAGAGACACTGAGACACTGAGACACAGAGACACTGAGACACTGAGACACAGAGACACTGAGTCACTGAGACACTGAGACACTGAGACACAGAGACACTGAGACACTGAGACACAGAGACACTGAGACACAGAGACACTGAGTCACTGAGACACTGAGACACAGAGACACTGAGACACTGAGACACTGAGACACTGAGACACTGAGTCACTGAGACACAGAGACACAGAGACACAGAGACACTGAGACACAGAGACACTGAGACACTGAGACACTGAGACACAGAGACTCTGAGACACTGAGACACAGAGACACTGAGACACTGAGACACTGAGACTCTGAGACACTGAGACACTGAGACACTGAGACACTGAGACACAGAAACACTGAGACACTGAGACACAGAGACACTGAGACACTGAGACAGTGAGTCACTGAGACACTGAGACACTGAGACACAGAGACACTGAGACACTGAGACACTGAGACTCTGAGACACAGAGACACTGAGACACAGAGACACAGAGACACAGAGACACTGAGACACTGAGACACAGAGACACCGTGACACTGAGACACAGAGACACAGAGACACTGAGACTCTGAGACACAGAGACCCTGAGACCCTGAGACACCGAGACACAGAGACACTGAGGCACAGAGACACTGAGACACTGAGACACTGAGACACTGAGACACAGAGACACAGAGACACTGAGACACTGAGACACTGAGACACTGAGACACTGAGAAACAGAGACACTGAGACACAGAGACACTGAGACACAGAGACACTGAGACACTGTGACACTGAGACACTGGGACAATGAGACACTGAGACACTGAGACACAGAGACACTGAGACTCTGAGACACTGAGACACTGAGACACTGAGACACTGAGTCACTGAGACACAGAGACACTGAGACTCTGAGACACAGAGACACTGAGACACTGAGACACTGAGTAACTGAGACACTGAGACACTGAGACACTGAGACACTGAGACACAGAGACACTGAGACACTGAGACACTGAGACAATGAGACGCTGAGACACAGAGACACTGGGACACTGAAACACAGAGACACTGAGACACTGAGACACTCAGACACTCAGACACTGAGACACAGAGACACTGAGACACAGAGACACTGAGACTCTGAGACACAGAGACACTGAGACACTGAGGCACTGAGACACAGAGACACTGAGACACTGAGACACAGAGACACTGAGTCACTGAGACACTGAGTCACAGAGACACTGAGACACTGAGACACAGAGACACTGAGACAATGAGACACTGAGACACTGAGAGAAAGAGACACTGAGACACTGAGACACAGAGACACTGAGACACTGAGACACAGAGACACTGCGGCACTGAGACACTGAGACACTGAGACACAGAGACACTGAGACACTGAGACACAGAGACACTGTGGCACTGAGACACAGAGACACTGAGACACAGAGACACTGAGACTCTGAGACACAGAGACACTGAGACACTGAGACACAGAGACACTGAGACACTGAGACACAGAGACACTGAGACATTGAGACACTGAGACACTGAGACACTGACACACAGAGACACTGAGACACTGAGACACAGAGACACTGAGACACTGAGACACAGAGACACTGAGACACCGAGACACTGACACTCTGAGACACAGAGACACTGAGACACGGAGACACTGAGACACTGAGACACAGAGACACTGAGACACTGAGACAATGAGACACTGAGACACAGAGACACTGAGACACAGAGACACTGAGACACTGAGACACTCAGACACTGAGACACAGAGACACTGAGACACAGAGACACTGAGACTCTGAGACACAGAGACACTGAGACACTGAGACACTGAGACACTGAGACACAGAGACACTGAGTCACTGAGACACTGAGACACAGAGACACTGAGACACAGAGACACTGAGACACTGAGACACTGAGACACAGAGACACTGAGACACAGAGACACTGAGACACTGAGACACAGAGACACTGAGACACTGAGACACAGAGACACTGAGACACAGAGACACAGAGACACTGAGACACTGAGACACAGAGACACTGAGACACAGAGACACTGAGACAAAGAGACACTGAGACACTGAGACAATGAGACACTGAGACACTGATACACAGAGACACTGGGACACTGAGAAACTGAGACACTGAGACACAGAGACACTGAGACTCTGAGACACAGAGACACTGAGACACTGAGACACTGAGACACAGAGACACTGAGACACTGAGACACAGAGACACTGAGACAATGAGACACAAAGACACTGAGACACAGAGACACTGAGACACTGAAACACTGAGAAACTGAGACACTGAGACACTGAGACACAGAGACACTGAGAAACTGAGACACTGAGTCACAGAGACAAAGAGACACTGAGACACTGAGACACAGAGACACTGAGACACTGAGACACAGAGACACTGAGACACAGAGACACAGAGACACTGAGACTCTGAGACACAGAGACACTGAGACACTGAGACACAGAGACACTGTGGCACTGAGACACAGAGACACTGAGACTCTGAGACACAGAGACACTGAGACACTGAGACACAGTGTCTCAGTGTATCTGTGTCTCAGTGTCTCAGTGTATCTGAGACACAGAGACACTGAGACATTGAGACACTGAGACACTGAGACACTGAGACACTGAGACACAGAGACAATGAGACACAGAGACACAGAGACACTGAGACACAGAAACACTGAGACACTGAGACACTGAGACTCTGAGACACAGAGACACTGAGACACAGAGACACTGAGACACTGAGACACAGACACAGAGACACTGAGACACTGAGACAATGAGACACCGAGACACAGAGACACTGAGACACTGAGACACAGAGACACTGAGACACTCAGACACTGAGACACAGAGACACTGAGACACAGCGACACTGAGACTCTGAGACACAGTGACACTGAGACACTGAGACACTGAGACACAGAGACACTGAGACACTGAGACACAGAGACACTGAGACACAGAGACACTGAGTCACTGAGACACTGAGACACAGAGACACTGAGACACTGAGACACAGAGACATTGAGACACTGAGACACAGAGACACTGAGACACTGAGACACTGAGACACTGAGACAATGAGACACTGAGACACTGAGACACTGAGAGACTGAGTCACTGAGACACTGAGACAACGACACTGAGACACAGAGACACAGAGACACTGAGACACTGAGACACAGAGACACTGAGACACTGAGACACTGAGGCACAGAGACTCTGAGACACTGAGACACAGAGACACTGAGACACTGAGACACTGAGACACAGAGACACTGAGACACTGAGACACTGAGACACAGAGACACTGAGACACAGAGACACTGAGACACTGAGACACAGAGACACTGAGACACTGAGACAGTGTGTCACTGAGACACTGAGACACTGAAACACAGAGACACTGAGACTCTGAGACACAGAGACACTGAGACAAAGAGACACAGAGACACTGAGACACAGAGACACTGAGACACTGAGACACAGAGACACTGTGACAATGAGACACAGAGACACTGAGACACAGAGACACTGAGACACAGAGACACAGAGACACAGAGACACTGAGACACTGAGACACAGAGACACTGAGACACAGAGACACTGAGTCACTGAGACACTGAGACACAGAGACACTGAGACACTGAGACACAGAGACACTGAGACACTGAGACAGTGTGTCACTGAGACACTGAGACACTGAAACACAGAGACATTGAGACACTGAGACACTGAGACTCTGAGACACAGAGACACTGAGACAAAGAGACACAGAGACACTGAGACACAGAGACACTGAGACACTGAGACACAGAGACACTGTGACACTGAGACACAGAGACACTGAGACACAGAGACACTGAGACACAGAGACACAGAGACACTGAGACACTGAGACACTGAGACTCTGAGACACAGAGACACTGAGACACTGAGAAACAGAGACACTGAGACACAGAGACACTGAGACACAGAGACACTGAGACACTGTGACACTGAGACACTGAGACAATGAGACACTGAGACACTGAGACACAGAGACACTGAGACTCTGAGACACTGAGACACTGAGACACTGAGACACTGAGACACAGAGACACTGAAACACTGAGACACTGAGACACTGAGACACTGAGACACAGAGACACTGAGACACTGAGACACTGAGACAATGAGACGCTGAGACACAGAGACACTGAGACACTGAGACACTGAGACACTCAGACACTCAGACACTGAGACACAGAGACACTGAGACACAGAGACACTGAGACTCTGAGACACTCAGACACTGAGACACAGAGACACTGAGACACTGAGACACAGAGACACTGAGACTCTGAGACACAGAGACACTGAGACACTGAGGCACTGAGACACAGAGACACAGAGACACTGAGACACAGAGACACTGAGTCACTGAGACACAGAGACACTGAGACACTGAGGCACTGAGACACAGAGACACTGAGACACTGAGACACAGAGACACTGAGTCACTGAGACACTGAGACACAGAGACACCGAGACACTGAGACACTGAGACACAGAGACACTGAGACAATGAGACACTGAGACACTGAGAGAAAGAGACACTGAGACACAGAGACACTGTGGCACTGAGACACAGAGACACTGAGACACAGAGACACTGAGACTCTGAGACACAGAGACACTGAGACACTGAGACACAGAGACACTGAGACACTGACACACAGAGACACTGAGACACTGAGACACTGAGACACAGAGACACTGAGACACCGAGACACTGACACTCTGAGACACAGAGACACTGAGACACAGAGACACTGAGACCCAGAGACACTGAGACACTGAGACAATGAGACACTGAGACACAGAGACACTGAGACACTGAGACATAGAGACACTGAGACACAGAGACACTCAGACACTGAGACACAGAGACACTGAGACACAGAGACACTGAGACTCTGAGACACAGAGACACTGAGACACTGAGACAATGAGACACTGAGACACAGAGACACTGAGACACTGAGACACAGAGACACTGAGACACAGAGACTCTGAGACACAGAGACACTGAGACACTGAGACACTGAGACACTGAGACACTGAGTCACTGAGACACTGAGACACAGAGACACTGAGACACTGAGACACAGAGACACTGAGACACTGAGACACTGAGACACAGAGACACAGAGTCACTGAGACACTGAGACACAGAGACACAGAGACACTGAGACACTGAGACACAGAGACACTGAGACACTGAGACAAAGAGACACTGGGACACTGAGAAACTGAGACACTGAGACACAGAGACACTCAGACACTGAGAAACAGAGACAGTGAGACACAGAGACACTGAGACTCTGAGACACAGAGACACTGAGACACTGAGACACTGAGACACTGAGACACTGAGACAATGAGACACTGAGACACAGAGACACTGAGACACTGAGACACTGAGAAACTGAGACACTGAGACACTGAGACACAGAGACACTGAGACACTGAGTCACAGAGACAAAGAGACACTGAGACACTGAGACACAGAGACACTGAGACACTGAGACACAGAGACACTGACACACAGAGACACAGAGACACTGAGACTCTGAGACACAGAGACACTGAGACACTGTGGCACTGAGACACAGAGACACTGAGACACAGAGACACTGAGACTCTGAGACACAGATACACTGAGACACTGAGACACAGAGACACTGAGACATTGAGACACTGAGTCACTGAGACACTGAGACACTGAGACACAGAGACACTGAGACACAGAGACACAGAGACACTGAGACACAGAAACACTGAGACACTGAGACACTGAGACACAGAGACACTGAGACACAGAGGCACTGAGACACTGAGACACAGAGACACTGAGACACAGAGACACTGAGACACTGAGACAATGAGACACCGAGACACAGAGACACTGAGACACTGAGACACAGAGACACTCAGACACTCAGACACTGAGACACAGAGACACTGAGACACAGAGACACAGTGACACTGAGACACAGTGACACTGAGACACTGAGACACTGAGACACAGAGACACTGAGACACAGAGACACTGAGTCACTGAGACACTGAGACACAAAGACACTGAGACAGTGAGACACAGAGACACTGAGACACTGAGACACTGAGACACAGAGACACTGAGACACTGAGACACAGAGACACTGAGACAATGAGACACTGAGACACAGAGACACTGAGACACAGAGACACTGAGAAACTGAGACACTGAGACACAGAGACACTCAGACACTGAGACATAGAGACACTGAGACACAGAGACACTGAGACTCAGAGACACAGAGACACTGAGACACTGAGACACTGAGACACAGAGACACTGAGACACAGAGACACTGAGACACTGAGACAATGAGACACTGAGACACTGAGACACTGAGACACTGAGAAACTGAGACACTGAGACACAGAGACACTCAGACACTGAGACACACAGACACAGAGACACTGAGACTCTGAGACACAGAGACACTGAGACACTGAGACACAGAGACACTGAGACACTGAGTCACTGAGACACTGAGACACTGAGACACTGAGTCACTGAGACACTGAGACTCTGAGACACAGTGACACTGAGACACTGAGACACTGAGACACAGAGACACTGAGACACAGAGACACTGAGTCACTGAGACTCTGAGACACAAAGACACTGAGACGGTGAGACACAGAGACACTGAGACACTGAGACACTGAGACACAGAGACACTGAGACAATGAGACACTGAGACACAGAGACACTGAGACACAGAGACAATGAGACTCTGAGACACTCAGACACTGAGACACAGAGACACTGAGACACTGAGACACAGAGACACTGAGACTCTGAGACACAGAGACACTGAGACACTGAGGCACTGAGACACAGAGACACTGAGACACTGAGACACAGAGACACTGAGTCACTGAGACACTGAGACACAGAGACACTGAGACACTGAGACACTGAGACACTGAGACAATGAGACACTGAGACACTGAGAGAAAGAGACACTGAGACACTGAGACACAGAGACACTGAGACACTGAGACACTGTGGCACTGAGACACAGAGACACTGAGACACAGAGACACTGAGACTCTGAGACACAGAGACACTGAGACACTGAGACACAGAGACACTGAGACACTGAGACACAGAGACACTGAGACATTGAGACACTGAGACACTGAGACACTGACACACAGAGACACTGAGACACTGAGACACTGAGACACAGAGACACTGAGACACTGAGACACTGAGACACCGAGACACTGACACTCTGAGACACAGAGACACTGAGACACAGAGACACTGAGACACTGAGACACAGAGACACTGAGACACTGAGACAATGAGACACTGAGACACAGAGACACTGAGACACTGAGACACAGAGACACTGAGACACTGAGACACTCAGACACTGAGACACAGAGACACTGAGACACAGAGACACTGAGACTCTGAGACACAGAGACACTGAGACACTGAGACACTGAGACACAGAGACACTGAGTCACTGAGACACTGAGACACAGAGACACTGAGACACTGAGACACAGAGACACTGAGACACTGAGACACAGAGACACTGAGACACTGAGACACAGAGACACTGAGACACTGAGACACTGAGACAAAGAGACACTGAGACACAGAGACACTGAGACACTGAGACACAGAGACACTGAGACACAGAGTCACAGAGACACTGAGACTCTGAGACACAGAGACACTGAGACACTGAGACACAGAGACAGTGTGGCACTGAGACACAGAGACACTGAGACACAGAGACACTGAGACTCTGAGACACAGAGACACTGAGACACTGAGACACAGATACACTGAGACACTGAGACATAGAGACACTGAGATATTGAGACACTGAGACACTGAGACACTGAGACACAGAGACACTGAGACACAGAGACACAGAGACACAGAAACACTGAGACACTGAGACACTGAGACTCTGAGACACAGAGACACTGAGACACAGAGACACTGAGACACTGAGACACAGAGACACTGAGACACAGAGACACTGAGACACTGAGACAATGAGACACCGAGACACAGAGACACTGAGACACTGTGACACAGAGACACTGAGACACTCAGACACTGAGACACAGAGACACTGAGACACAGAGACACTGAGACTCTGAGACACAGTGACACTGAGACACAGAGACACTGAGACACTGAGACACAGAGACACTGAGACACAGAGACACTGAGTCACTGAGACACTGAGACACTGAGACACTGAGACACAGAGACACTGAGACACTGAGACACTGAGACACTGAGACAATGAGACACTGAGACACTGAGAGACTGAGTCACTGAGACACTGAGACACAGAGACACAGAGACACTGAGACACTGAGACACAGAGACACTGAGACTCTGAGACACAGTGACACTGAGACACAGAGACACTGAGACACTGAGACACTGAGACACAGAGACACTGAGTCACTGAGACACTGAGACACAGAGACACTGAGACACTGAGACACAGAGACACTGAGACACTGAGACACTGAGACACTGAGACAATGAGACACTGAGACACTGAGAGACTGAGTCACTGAGACACTGAGACACAGAGACACTGAGACACAGAGACACTGAGACACTGAGACACTGAGACACTGAGACACAGAGACACAGAGACTCTGAGACACTGAGACACAGAGACACTGAGACACTGAGACTCTGAGACACAGAGACACTGAGACACTGAGACACAGAGACACTGAGACACTGAGACACAGAGACACTGAGACCCTGAGACAGTGAGTTACTGAGACACTGAGACACTGAGACACAGAGACACTGAGACACTGAGACTCTGAGACACAGAGACACTGAGACACTGAGACACAGAGACACTGAGACACAGAGACACTGAGACACTGAGACACAGAGACACTGAGACACTGAGACACAGAGACACTGAGACACAGAGACACTGAGACTCTGAGACACAGAGACCCTGAGACACTGAGACACCGAGACACAGAGACACTGAGACACAGAGACACTGAGACACTGAGACACTGAGACACTGAGACACTGAGAAACAGAGACACTGAGACACAGAGACACTGAGACACTGTGACACTGAGACACTGAGACAATGAGACACTGAGACACTGAGACACAGAGACACTGAGACTCTGAGACACTGAGACACTGAGACACTGAGACACTGAGACTCTGAGACACAGAGACACTGAGACACTGAGACACTGAGTCACTGAGACACTGAGACACTGAGACACTGAGACACAGAGACACTGAGACACTGAGACACAGAGACACTGAGACACTGAGACAATGAGACGCTGAGACACAGAGACACTGAGACACTGAGACACAGAGACACTGAGACACTGAGACACTCAGACACTCAGACACTGAGACACAGAGACACTGAGACACAGAGGCACTGAGACTCTGAGACACAGAGACACTGAGACACTGAGGCACTGAGACACAGAGACACTGAGACACTGAGACACTGAGACACAGAGACACTGAGACACTGAGACACAGAGACACTGAGACACTGAGACACAGAGACACTGAGACAATGATACACTGAGACACTTAGAGAAAGAGACACTGAGACACTGAGACACAGAGACACTGAGACACAGAGACACTGAGACTCTGAGACACAGAGACACTGAGACACTGAGACTCTGAGACACAGAGACACTGAGACACTGAGACACTGAGACACTGAGACACTGAGAAACTGAGAAACTGAGACACTGAGACACAGAGACACTCAGACACTGAGACACAGAGACACTGAGACTCTGAGACACAGAGACACTGAGACACTGAGACTCTGAGACACAGAGACACTGAGACACTGAGACACTGAGACACTGAGACACTGAGAAACTGAGAAACTGAGACACTGAGACACAGAGACACTCAGACACTGAGACACAGAGACACTGAGACACAGAGACACTGAGACTCTGAGACACAGAGACACTGAGACACTGAGACACAGAGACACTGAGACACAAAGACACTGAGACACTGAGACACAGAGACACTGAGACACTGAGACAATGAGACAGATGACTGAGACACAGAGACACTGAGACACTGAGACACAGAGACACTGAGACACTGAGACACAGAGACACTGGTCACTGAGACACTGAGACACTGAGACACAGAGACACTGAGACACTGAGACACAGAGACACTGAGACACAGAGACACTGAGTCACTGAGACACTGAGACACAGAGACACTGAGACACTGAGACACTGAGTCACTGAGACACAGAGACACAGAGACACTGAGACACTGAGACACTGAGACACTGAGACACAGAGACACAGAGACACAGAGACACTGAGACACAGAGACACTGAGACACTGACTGAGACACAGAGACACTGAGATATTGAGACACTGAGACACTGAGACACTGAGACTCTGAGACACAGAGACACTGAGACACTGAGACACTGAGACACAGAGACACTGAGACACTGAGACACAGGAGAACTGAGACACTGAGACCACTGAGACTCTGAGACACAGAGACACTGAGACACAGAGACACAGAGACACTGAGACACTGAGACACACTGAGGCACAGAGACACTGAGACACTGAGACACTGAGACACAGAGAAGACACAGAGACACTGAGACACGAGAAAGGACACAGAGACACTGAGACACAGAGACACTGAGACACTGTGACACTGAGACACTGGGACAATGAGACACTGAGACACTGAGACACAGAGACACTGAGACTCTGAGACACTGAGACACTGAGACACGAGTCACACTGAGACTCTGAGACACAGAGACACTGAGACACTGAGACACTGAGACAATGAGACGCTGGAACAGAGACACTGGGACACTGAGACACAGAGACACTGAGACACTGAGACACTCAGACACTGAGACACAGAGACACTGAGACACAGAGACACTGAGACTCTGAGACACAGAGACACTGAGACAGACACACAGAGACCCTGAGACCCTGAGACACCTGAGACACTGAGACACAGAGACACTGAGACACAGAGACACAGAGACACTGAGACACTGAGACACAGAGAATCTGAGACACAGGGAGACACTGAGAAACAGAGACACTGAGACACAGAGACACTGAGACACAGAGACACTGAGACACTGTGACACTGAGACACTGGCAGAGACACTGAGACACTGAGACACAGAGACACTGAGACTCTGAGACACTGAGACACTGAGACACTGAGTCACTGAGACACAGAGACACTGAGACTCTGAGACACAGAGACACTGAGACACTGAGACACTGAGACACTGAGACAATGAGACGCTGAGACACAGAGACACTGGGGACACTGAGACAACACAGGACACTGAGACACAGAGACACGGCTGAGACACAGAGACATGAGACACTGAGGCACTGAGACACAGAGACACAGAGACACTGAGACACAGAGACACTGAGACACTGTGACACTGAGACACTGGGACAATGAGACAATGAGACGCTGAGACACAGAGACACTGGGACACTGAGACACAGAGACACTGAGACA